>NW_024868224.1:13681-21944 GCF_013358625.1 Macadamia integrifolia | reverse complement strand
GGGGGGGGAAGACATTGGAATAAGGAAATATTAAGAAACAGAAAACAGATGACATAAACCAAGAAAAAAGACTAACAAAGAAGACAGAAGCTGTATCTGTGATCAACATTCGACATGATGCAAGCACAGGACCCATCGTTGAACAGGCAGCCAAAAATATTATTATTTCTACCAATGATATTAATCTCAATATTGGACACCGGATCAGACACTGCCAATCCCAAGATGAATTTGCCGATCCGATCCTGTGATCTAATAATTGATTTCTATGGTTAATGAGAACAAAGTAGGAAGAATGCACGGAATTATGCCTGGCGGCATCTAGACTGCGACTACTTTGTCATGTGGCACATATGCATGGGTCCATGATATAAAGGACAGCACACCCCACTTCAATGGTCGAGTTTCAGCCCAAAAATAGCTGACAAGGTGCCTCAAAAGCAAGATCAAAGTGACACAATTGCAGAAGTGCCATGAAATTCCATTATAGTGAAATGGCGTTCTTGTAAATCTTAAACTCACTTTTCGAAGACTTCCCACGAATAATTCAGGTTGAAATTTGACCAGTGAGATGGGTGTGATGTGTGTGAAGTCCTCTATCACATGGATACACTAATGTCCACTCATGTATTCCATTTGCCAAGGTGGCAGGCAACATGATGAATTGAACAAGGGTTTTTGTATTTACAATTCCCAAATATGATTGCTAACAGGTATATTTAAGGTTTTCTTTCAGGTAATTACTCAGGGATCAACACGAATAAAATTATATCTCTGTGCACCGGGCAGTAACCAAAACTTGGGCTTTACTTATGCAGCAGCCAAAGCCCAACCTGGAGTTCTAGCCATACTGCAGGATCAGTCGGGTCCGTTGGGTTTCATGAACCTGTGGCTTTAAGTTGACTAGCATTCAGTTCTAGCCAAGATCAACGAATGCCGAAGTTTTAGGTTGTATGTGATCTATCTAACTTAGAATCAATAAGTCATATCTTCATACCTAAGGTATAAACAAGAAAGCTCAGTTTTTTTAAGGGCTTAGTTAATGCAGAACTCAACCAAGCACGAACCCAAACTTCAAAAGCCCAGGCCCGACCTGGGATTTACTGGGGTTGGGCTGAGGTTTCTACGCATTTTCTACAGGAACTTAAAAAGACAAGCTGGCAATAGTAGCATCATGCTCAACGTATGACATATATGACATATGACCAGGAAAGTTCAGTTAAAAGCACAGATTAACAAGCTTCCATTCATCAACTAAAAGCAATGTGTATTTAAACATAGTATACATTATTAAGGATGTATGGTGGACCTTTGTACCGTTGGGGTACAAAGGTGTATTGGTGTTATATGTTCCACAATATGGGAACTTCTCCCTATCGTGGCTTTATGTGTAGCTTGATTATATGGTTTTTTGGTTAGATGTCTTCTCTTTTTGAATTTAGTTCTTTCCTAATTAGTGTAGGTTGCTATTTCCATATTAGACTAGGATACAAGTACTTTGTTTCCTCTGTCTTCGGAGCTGTTTATATATTGGACGAAGGGAGACTGCTAGAGCATGATACTGAGAGCTATAGCAGTCTCAGTATCTTCTTTGCTTCTCCCCATCTTATGTGATTACTCGTTATTCATCCTTGATACTGTTACATGATATCAGAGCATTACTACTCGTTATTGATCCTTGACACTGTTACATGTTATCAGATCATTAATACCTGGTAATCTCTCTTCATTCGATCACTGTTTTGATAGCCCATTACATGCTTTGTTCCCTGGTTGCATCAACCTGTGCCGCCTATCTACAAGCTTCTACCCTAGTTTATGATGATATACAGAACAACTAGTCTGTTACTACATTGGGCCCATAATATTATTCATATTATAATATTATGTAAAGCTTGGGCCCATAATATTATTTTGTTTATGCTCCTTGTTTGCTGACTATAGATGGTTGATGCTGAGCCTCCTCTGATAATGTAATAATTCAGATTACCTCCATTAAACTTAATGGTGTGTCTTAACTATTTATTATGGGCCCAAGCTTTACAGGCATATATTCATGCAGAAGGGAAGATGAAATACATCACAAATGATCCTCCTTTATTGATCCTAAGGATTCTGCAACCATTGCTGCTCATGAGGATAAGATGCAAGAGAATTCTACTATTAAAATTTGGTTATGGAATAGTGTAGAACCATCCATTGCTGCCAATGTCATGTTCCACACCCTTTCTAAAGGTGTTTGGGAAGATTTACAAAAGTGTTTTTCACAAGAGAAATATTACTTATGAGTTGTACGAGAAGATGTTCAACTTCAAACAGGGGGACAAATCACTGAAATGAGTATTTCAACGTGTATATATGCTTGAATAATTTCAGAATCATCAGCCTCTTACCAGAAATCTGGAACAGTTGAAGCAACAGCACACTAAGTTCTACGTCGCAAAGTTTTTGGGTGGTCTTCACCCTGACTATCAGTTTGTTAAAAGTCAACTCAATATTGGGAGAAGGTGCCTTCCCTCAGCAAGGTCTTCTCCTGTCTTCATTGTTTGGTTACACTTTCTAGAGTTGAATCTCTCCTCCTGCAATAGTTAGGCCTTTACTGCTGTCTGTGTTGTGGTTCATCCTTTTCAGGAAGACCTCGTGGTCAATGGAGTGGTCGTGAACCTAGTGGCCACGGTACAGGCGGATAGCAAGCCGACAAGTCCTCTCATCAATGCACTTATTGTGGTAAGCCAACCATAATATTAACACATGTTGGGCTAAACATGGTCGACTGAACCGGGCTAATGAGTTGGCCAATACTGCCGCAACCGATACTTTTACTAAGAGAGTTGCTTCTAGAGACAACATTTGAATCTACATCTGAAGCTTCTTCCACTATTTTTGTGCCTCGAGATGACTATAATCAGATAATTAAACGTCTCCAAACAGCTTGAGTCTGCATTTTCATCCACTACTATAGCTACTTCAGCCCACATAGGTAACTCTACCCTTCTTACCACCACTTCACCTACTTCAGCTCACATAGGTAACTCTGCCCTTCTTACCACCATTTCACCTTCTTCATGGATTATTGCTTCCAGTGCAAGCCTTGCCATATGACTGGTAAGACTTGTTTTCTTTCATTTTCAAAATTAAAGATTCTTCTCCTGTTGTTCTTGTTGATGGTTCCTCTACTAAAGTAACAAGTCATGGTACAATGTCTCCCACCTCATCCATGAATTTGTCTAATGTACCTTATGTTCCAAAATTACCATCAAGTCTTTCTTCTGTTAGTCAGCTTACTAAGTCTCTTATAATTGTTCTATTACTTTCTTTCCCTCTTATTGTGTTTTTCAGGACCTTTAGATCAGGGGGATGATTTGAGAAGGGCTAGAGCAGTTTAGCCTATATTATCTAGATGGCACTGCTAGTGCATCAAGTAGGCAACCGGGACCTTATTGTAATCAGTCATAATCTGCCATTCACCTTTTTGCATGGATCTAAATGTTCGTCCTCACTTGGATCCATGTAGCTGACCCCATTAAGTTGAGATAAGGCTTTGAAACACACATGGACCAGATGGCACTGGTCCATTTACCGTACTACTACAACTGCCAGTGGATCTCATTTCATTGGCATTCGCTCCTTGGGCATCCCTCTTTTATCCAAGCTTCAATTGATTGTCCCAAGTTTCCGTTCCATTTCTCGCCTTGAGTGTGAAGCCTGGGGACTCAGGAAGCATCATCGATCATCGTTCTCTACTTGTAGTCCGTCTAGAGTTCATATTTACCTTTTTTTAGTTCATTTTGAAATTTGGGGTTGGTCCATGTTGAGTTAGTAATAGACTAGGATTTTCTTATTTTGTCCATTTTGTAGATTACTATTCTCACTTGACTTGGGTTTATTTGTTTAAAGATCGTTCTCAATTTTTCTCTATTTAAAACATAAATCAGAAAATTAAATCTCAGTTTGAAGCTTCTATTAAAAAATTTCGATTTGACAATGATCTTGAATATAAAATTTCTCTCTATTTAAAACATAAATCAGAAAATTAATCTCAGTTTGAAGCTTCTGTTAAAAAATTTCGATTTGACAATGGTCTTGAATATAAAACTCGGCAAGAAATCTCTGAATTTTGTTTGGCTAATAGGATGATTCATTAAACCAATTGTTCTTATACACCTCAACGAAATGGGGGTGGTTGAACGGAAGAATAGACACTTGTTGGAAGTTGGTCAATTCATTATGATTCACATACATGTCCCCAAGCATTTTTTATGTGATGTGATTCTTACTGCATGTTTTCTGATTAACAAAATGCCCTCATCTGTTTTAAATAATCATACTCTTTTTTGTTTTATATCTCAATTGTTCTCAATTTAGTCTTCCATCTTGAGTTTTTTGTTGTGTTTGTTTTATTCATATTTTACAACCTCACATTGATAAATTGTTTCCTCAGACTGTTAAGTGTATTGTTCTTGGTCATTCAAGAACTCAGAAGGGAAACAACTATTACGATCCTGTTACTCATAGACAATTTGTCAGTATTGATGCCACTTTCTTAATGAGTATTGTTTCATTATTCTACTTCTACTTCGCCACAAACTTTTCCTACATATACTACTTATAAACCACCTATTCCGGTTCCTAACCCTATTGATGATGCTTCTCCCCTCCCGATTGCTGCTCCTCCACTACAGGTGTATCAGCGGTATAAGAATGTTGTGCCACCATCTTCCACTCCCCCGCCACTGCATAGCCCACCATACAACCTAATCATGGCATTGGAGTTCCTACTGACTTACTGGTTGCTCTTCAGAATGGTGTACGCTCTTGTACTCAGAGATCCATGACTGCCTATCATATATAACGTTATGGATTTATTTCTCATCTTCCATCTCCTCTCCATAACCTTCTCATTGTCTACTAACTATGTTCCCAAATCCCATCACTAGGCTTTATCTCATCCTGGGTGCAAAGTGGCTATGGAAATGCAAATGGATGCATTATTATCTCGTCAGACATGAACTTATGTGGATTTACCACCTAGTAAAGACCTTGTGTGTTGTCGTTGGGTGTACACCATTAAGTACAATCCTGATGGTTCTCTTGAGCGCATTAAGGTGAGGTTAGTGGCTAAAGGGTATACTAAACTTTATGATGTGGATTATTTAGAATCATACACTCCTGTGGCTCGTTTAAACTTTGTTCGTTTTCTCATCTCTTTGGCTGTAAATCTAGATTGACCTCTATACCAGATGGATACCAAAAATGCCTTTCCCCATAGTGTATCTTTAGGAGGAGGTTTATATGGAGCAAACTCTGGGGTATGTTCTTTAGGGGGAATTTTGGTCGAGTATGCAAACTTCACAATGGGAGGAGCATGGTTGACAAATTTAATTCTATTGTTAATCGTTGAGGATTTTCACAATTTTACTCAGATCATTCTATATTTGTACGGCAGCAAAAGTCCAAGATAGTTGTATTGGTAGTCTATGTGGATGATACCATTATATCTAGCGATGATACTTCAAGGAGTGTTAAGGTGAAGCATTACCTTCATCAGCATTTTTAGGTGAAAGACTTGGGTTCTTCCTAGCATCTTTTTGGCATTGAAGTTCTTCGAAGTAAGAAAGGGATGAGTTTATCACAAAGGAAATATGCATTAGATCTTTTGTCTGAGGCACATATGCTTGCTTCCAAACCTATTGATACTCCCATGGAAAATTTGGAAGTTTGGTTCCACTGATAGTGAAGATTTTGAAGATAAGCATCGGTCTATGAGACTAGTGGAAAAACTTATCTGTCACTAGATCGGACATATCATTTGTCGTTGGTTTTGTTAGGCAATTCATGCAATCCCTAAAGAAGGTTCACTGGGAGGCAACTTATGGTACTTTAAAGTATCTAAAGGGGGCTCTAAGGAAGGGGCTCATTTGTCCTCGTCAGAATGTTGACTTAATGTGCTTTTCTGATGTGAACTAGGTATGTGATGATGGTAGCAAGAGATCAATCACAAGATATTGCACATCTATAGGTCGTAACCTTGTCACATGGTAGAGTAAAAAATGGACTAAAGTCGCAAGATCCAATGTTGAGAGCAATAAACCATGGCTCATACTGCAGCTGAGTTAATGTGGTTAAAGTCATTACTTCAGGAGTTGGGTTTTCCAGTCACTCAGGTTATGAAGATGTTTAATGATAATCAAGCAGCGATCTACATTGTAAGCAATCCAATGTTTAATAAAAGAACCAAGCACATTGAAGTTGATTGTTATTTTGTTCGAGATGCTGTCATGAAGAAGTTGATTGTCACTATGTTTGTTCCTATTGCTAACCAACTTGGCAATGTGTGTACCATGCCCTTGTTTCATCGAGCTTTCAGGAAAGGATGTTCCAAGCTGAGCATATGTACTCTGTATGCTCTAGCTTAAGGGGTAGTGTTAAGGATGCAAGTGGACCTTCGTACTGTGGGGGTACAAAGGTGTTATGTGTGTTCCACAATATAGGAACTTCTCCCTATCATGGCTTTACATGTAGCTTGGTTATGTGATCAAATTTGGTTAGATGTCCTCTTTTTAAATTTTTTTTGTTCATAATTAGTGTAGGTTGGTATCTCCTTGTTAGACTAGGATTCAAGTTATTTGTTTCCTTTTTGTATTTCGAGCTGTTTATGTATTGGATGAAGGGAGACTGCTAGAGCACGATACTAAGAGCTCTAGCAGTCTCGATTTCTCTTCTTCAATTCTTATTCTTCTTCTTCTTTGTCTTCTCCGTCTTATGCAGTTACTGGTTATTGATCCTTGATACAGTTAAATACATGAAACAAAAGCGTTTCAATGCCAAACAAGTGCCAACAAACAGAAAATAAAAGAGGACCAAGATTTAACGTTTCAATGCCAAACAAGTGCCAACAAACAGTAAATAAAAGAGGACCAAGATTTAAAATGGAGCAACTATTACACCACTAATTAAAATTGGCCCCTTTGCAAACAAAAAACAGCATACAGAAAGGCAAGGAACAAAATATTCCATGCTCAATATTCAACTCTCGAATACCAGTTGCATTGTGTATTCAATAAATACCTAGAACAGATTTTGAGACAAGTTCAACCATATACCTCTCATTGAAGGGGTAAGAAAATGTCAAAGGATTAACATAAGTTACAAAGTAAACATCAAAGACTCATACTCCGCTCAATGGATGTGGGATAAAAGCAAGGAATATAGATTCAACTAGCACATTGATATCTATGTTCCAAACAATAACTCTTAATGGTTCATAATGGAATAGATCAACGGTTTACACCGAAGGTCATTGGCCACAACCAAAAAACACTACTACCGACTTGCTTAACAGCTTAATATATTGTACATCAATTATAGTATGGCTTCTAAACAAAGATTCAAAGATCATACGATCATAATCATATTAAATTCGATGCTTAGCATGTATATGCCCATGTAAAGTTACACGATATCTTCTGAAATTTCTCTAGGATTTTTTCTTTTTAAAATAATTATAGCCTTATAGAGAGAAAAAGTGAAGCAAAATATACTAACCATGCATCTGATGGAAAAAGAAGGGAAACAAAATGAAAGAATTGAGGAGAGAAGGAAGCAGGTATGAGTGGGGACAGAGCTTAGAGTAGGGGATAGGTTGTGGGGGGTGGGAGTTGGGTTAAGGCCATAGTGGACACAACTTAGGAGGAGAGGGAGGAAAGGGCGTAATGCAGGACTGATCCAAAAATTGGTCCTATTTTAATATCTATGGGTATCGGATTTTAATTCGTTGGGTTTTAATTGAAATGGGTTGCATTGTAAGGCCTAAAAGTAGGGGGTCTAAAGGGGTTTACGAAATTAATATTTTAATTACTGGTGGGATCCATTAGATATTAGTTTAGCATTCAGGTAATGGCAATTGTTATAGGGATCTTGCGCCTTAGCTATCATAGATAAGTCTTACAGTGTCCAGAGTTTTAGTAGTTTAGCAAGTTAAGAGTCCTAGGTATTTTCTAAGTTCACTTATTTTAGGAAACTAGGTATTAAGCGGATTTTTTCAATTAATTTTTTAGTTCTTTAAATACATGTAACGCCCAAATCCTTAGTTAAGACATATTTTAGGGAAAATTGAGACTTTTGAGAACTCTTCTCTCCGTACCTCTCTTCTCTTGTCTCCTTTCCCTTTAGATCAAAGCCGAACCTTAAGTAATTGGTAATCGTTTATAAGTCAAGGGGTTTCCCTGTAGCTATTTTTATTTGAGTGGAATTCGTAATTGTT
>NW_024868224.1:13308-13497 GCF_013358625.1 Macadamia integrifolia | reverse complement strand
TTTTTTCCTCGAAATCAGCATTAAAATCAATACTGTAATTAAACAAAAGTTTCTTTCAAATATCTGTTTCCAATCTCCAATCATGCCTACTAGAATTTATAACTAATTATTTCAGTTTTCTACTAGCGACTTCAACTACAACCTTAACTCTATTTATTGGTCTGAACAAGATACAACTTATTTGAACTC
>NW_024868224.1:0-13258 GCF_013358625.1 Macadamia integrifolia | reverse complement strand
CCACATATTCTATGGCTCCTTCCAGAGTTAATTGCCAATTTTTCGGTCATTGAGATTCATGGGAGATTCGGACTAATATTTAGGGATAAATATTACCTTTAGAGTTCTCTCTGTACCTCTCTTCTCCTGTCTCATCTTTTCTTCCAAAGTTACTGTTCGCATTACTGTTTAGAGATACTGTTCACAGTCCCAGACCAACTCCCTATCTCTTCTCTTTCTTCTTCTCTTACTCTTTTTCTTTCTTCCCCATCACAGGCTGCTGAAATAAGCAAACCAGCAAGCCTTTTCTACCCTGTTTTATAACGAAAATAGTTCAGATCTGGCCCTGTGGAGCAGCTAATCGGATCATTGATTCCTAATATGGAATCTTGTTGGTTGTCTGCAACAATTTTTGTATTAGAGCCTATCCTACCTTACCCTACACTATACTACCCTGACATACCTAAACCCAGCCAAAGAAACCATGGATCCATAAGATATGCTTGTTTTCTTTCTAGAACTTCAAGCCATGCAACCTCAAAAGGATAGCTCATTTGGCAAGGATCAACACCTCACAATTTAGAGGACATGTGTTCAACTTTCCTTGGGGCCTACCTATATAATAATAATAAAAGGGAGCAATGCAAGAGAAACTCATGAGAGATTAGAAAGAATCTTAATGACTTCCGATGACAACTTGAGCAACTACAAAGTCAGCCAGGGCTCATGTTAACTTGTTCGGAAGCAACTTTGGCATGCTGATATCTGTCATTGAATAGTGGGTGAAAGAGAAAAAAGATAAGCCACCAATGACACAGGATATAAACTGGTTGATCTTTGATTGAAATAGTTGAAATCATGTTTCCAAGTTGCATCCTCAATGACAGATTTCTTGTCAACTTCATTTGGTAAAGGAAGATGGTTGTTTTTCATGGGTTAAAGATCCTCCTCTACTACAAAACTCAAGTGCAATTTTTGTTTTTGAAACAAGGGATAATAATGCAAGACTGGTCCAAAAATTAGTCCTATTTTAATACCTATGGGGTAAGGCTTTCAATTTGTTGCGTTGTATTTGTAATGGACTGCATTATAAGGCCCAAAAGTGGACAGTCTAAAAGGGTCCATGAAAATAAATATTTAAGCGGGTCGCCTAGTTCTCATCCAATCAGTCCTCCAATCTTCTTACATTTACTGGTCAGGAACTTTACAGCTTCCCAAATCCATCATCAAATCCATCGAATCTCTCTTCTGCTCCTTATGGAAAGGTTTAGATTCGCCCAAATTCCTCCATCCCATCCGCTAGTCCTCTGTCTGTCTTCCCAAGAGCAAGGTGGCTCAAGAGTCAAAAGGGATCAAAGATGTCAACTCTACTGCCATCCTCAAGCTGTCTTGGAACTGGGTTTCATGGGTCTACTCTACTCTTCTTCGTAATGATTCCTTTTAGACCTGCAAAATCAAGCCCAACTCCTCGAGTATGGAAGCAAATTCTTTTTGCTAGACTAGTAGCTTCGCCTGCCATCAAATCCCTTGTTGGTAACGGCACCAACAATTCCTTCTGGCTCGACAATTGGCACCCAATGGGAGTCCTTTCCCAGCTCATGGGAGATCGAGCAGTCTCATTCCTTTGGTCTCCCAAGATCATTCCCTGTCTCCTCCATCATCTCCAACAACTCCTGGTCCCCCCCCCAAAAAAAAACATTCCTTCCCTCTCATTCATCTGGCAATCACTCACTTCCATCCCCCTGCCCCTTAGCCGACTATATCATCTGGACCCCTCCTCTTCTAGATGCTTCTCCATTTTTGGGCCTGGCACCACTCTCATTCCCATTTCCCTCGTATTCTCTGGTTCAATGTTGTTTGGTTTCGAGCCCACATCCTTTGACACAACCTCACTATTTGGAGAGCCCTCTCCAACTGCCTCCCTACCCAGTCATTTCTCATCCACCGCTACATCCCGGTCTCCCATGCCTACTGCCTTTGTCGGAATGGCATTGAAGATTCATGGCACCCCTTTTTTTATTACCCCCACTCCTCCCGTATCTGGAAGCTCATCCTACCAAAGTGCTGGCCTACCCAGAGTACCCCCTCCCCCTTCCGAGAGAACGACTTTGGATCGATATGACCTTTTCAGGAAAATCTATTTGTGATATAGCCGGTAAGCTCGCGTTTGGTTCTTCTATTTCCCATATTTGGATGGAGTGTAATCTCCGTAGATGGTCCTCCAAGTCTAGATCCCTTGACATGATTTGGAAAGCCATCTACTTTGACGTCTCCTCCAAACTTAGATCCCTCCCCTATTAGGTCTGTTGTGGACTCCCCAAGGAACAAGCTCATTGTTGATTCCTGGGGTTTATCCCAGACCATTTTGTTCTCCCCCCTGCCCCTTAGGATTGTATCCTTCGGCCTTGGGTCTTGTATATCCTCTCCCCCTTTTTTCCCTTACTTTATATATTATTTATTCATAAATAAATAAAAATAAAATAAAAAGACTCAAGATTTTGCCATTGTGCCATCAAATCTTCACTCTAAGCTTGGATTTTGCACATTCATAGCAAATCTACCTAAGGAAGGGAGCTTGGACTAAAAAGGTAAATCTCATCTTCCCCAAAAATTCATTTTTTTTTTTATAAAATATACTTGGAAATAGAGTAGAATTTCTCTATTTTGGGGGCGAAACCAAAGTTTCCACCCGGCAAAATTTCTCTGGTTTCCTCAAAATTTCCCACATTTCAACTGAAATTTCGATCTCCCCAAGGATGGAAACCCAGTCGAAACCTGATATTTTGAACCTCGAGTATAAGTAGAGTCAGAACAAGATTAAAGGATGACAAGGATCACCAACAAAATTGATTTAGGCCAGGAAACAGGACCAATGTAAGAGTAATAGTACCAAAAGGAAGCTCAACTAGTGCAGTAGGCTTGACACGTAACCCATATTTCTTGCACCGTTCATTCAAACCCTTCACCAGCTCCTCAAGATCTGACTGGATACGATCAGCACGGACCTGTACAGAACAGTGGAAAATGTAGTTAAAAACTGCATGTACAGTTCACTTTGACACATCAACTGTAGAAATTACCTGAAGAATACCATCAGCACTACCACCCTGTTCCATTTTGACAATTGCTTGATACAATTCCATTTTCCTCTCCTATAAATGAAATATGTGTAGTCAAGAAAAGCACCATAAGAACACAATTAGCAGACAGAAAAAATAGCCCACAGGAAGGACCACTTCTTGACTTACTAAATGAAATAATGGCATAGGGCTAACTATTGTCTCTACCTGAATATCACGAAATGTGGCCTCCTCAATGGTTAATTTCGAGGCTATATCTCCAACCTGCTTGTACTTTTCTTCATATTTTTTAGCTAGTGACTCAACCTGAACACAAATTGTTACTCTTAGGCCAATAAACATAAATATCTGATCAAGATATGCCCACTCCATGCATCGAAAGAAAATACCTCATGTTTATCAGAAGAAGCCCTTTCTGTGATCTCATTAAGTTGATTATCACATCTGCTTTTGTATAATACCTAATACACCACGAAACAGTTAGAGAATTAATCAAAATGATACTATGCATTATAAACTAGGATGTTTAAACAGTGTCTTCTTCAATGTTCAGACTGATAATAGTACAATCTCTCTACATGCAATACTATGAGCAGGCCCAACATCGTTTTACTTCATACAAAGAAAAAAAAATTGACTTGCTCCTTTTTATTTTAGCAGTCTTAAAATACTTTTGCCAAAGAGCAATGTCGTCAAACCATCTACCATCAAACCACTAGCTGGTCCGCTAGTCATTTTTCCACCCAAATCAATTGACTTGGGCGCTAGCCAGTCAATGCAGAAAGTCGGCCACCTAGTGTTGATCGCAACTAAGATAAATTAAACAAAAGCATAAATTCATTAATTTTATTATCCAACACATTATTAAAGTAGAAGATATAAGCTAATTTTGTGTTTAGACATTGTAATGACCTTTTTCTAGATTGTAGTTCATCATGGTCCAACCATCTTGAAGCAGTCTACAGCATAAATAAGCCCTTAGGGAACCCTACATAATCTTGGACCGTGGCTATAATTCTATCAATGGAACCCAGACCTATGAGATGATTGTCTTATCAAGTCCATGTTCTATCAGATCTTTACATTCAAGGCACCATTGTTGTTAGTGAAGCCTATCTCAGTTTAATCCAGGTAATACTGGTGTTTTTCCCCAATAATAGGAGATGTGTGGGTTAAGGTTTGGTAATTTTTCCCGACTTCTTTGCTGCTCTCCTCAAAATTGTCATCCATAAAGCTTTTGACTCCATTCGCTGGGATTTTATCTTCAAGTCCTGCTTCAGATGTCCTTTCCCCCTCTTTTGTCAAATGGATCCACTACTGCATCTCCTTCCCTAGCTTCTTGATAAACACAATAATGTGTGAAATCTTAGAGATATAAATGTACATTTTGCCCCACTTTGGATAGTACTACTTTTATTTTTCTTGTTTTTTTTTTCGATTTCCAAGTCTACAAGAGAAAGTGCTTAAAGTGAATCAAGAACAGTCCAAAGGTGGGACCCACTCATTGGTACCACATCCTCTCTCCTACAAAATCCTGAAGATTATTCTCTCTCCTTGCCACCTCACAAGATCTTGAAGATGCTATGCAAAGATTCCTTTCTGATTTAATCAAGATTGCAAGATATTGGTTAATATTACAAGAAAGGAATAGAATTTGTTAATTTTGGAAACAGATTCTCTCTTTCCTCACACAATATCTCAGAGAATGAGGATTTTTACCAAGATTTAATTTTATTTTATTTTCTTTTTTTTCTTAAAGAAGACTTGTAGAAGGAAGAAGGCAAGACAAAAGCCCTATAAAAGCCCCTTCCTCCCCCCTCCTATTTATTATTACCCTTAGTTTATTTTCTAGTCTATACTTAGTTCTCCTCTCTCTCCCTCTCTTTAGTTTTAGTTCTTTATTTTTGCTTTAATCACTTTTGTAATAGTTTTTTATGTCAATTAATGTAAGTACTCTTTTATTCTTATTCAGCCTTTTATGTTTATGATTTATGCAATTGATTTGTAATTTTTAAAGTTATAGTTCTAGGCTTAGATCTAGGTGACAAGATCACGAGCCGTGGAGCATTTTTTTTTTTTTTCAAGTTCAGTTTTTTTTTTTTCAAGATTTGTTTTCTCTAGTACTAGAAATTCCAGATTTGGTTTATTCCAGATCTGGTTTTTAGTACTGGTAGTATCTCAAATCACCCAAGCTTTCAAGTTCAAGCATTGAAGTTCAAGTAAGTAGGTTCCCTCAATAGTCTTCTCTCCCCCCTCTCATTCCCTCTTCTGACTACCCTTTCTTTCTTAATTTATGATTTTAATTTCAGTCATTACATTATTGCTATCCCTTTCCCCCAAGGTTCATGGCTAGTGTATGTGTTGGCTTTGCCCCTCCTAGCTATAGAACTATCAATTTATTGCTTTTATTTTAATTGTCTTCATTTCCCTAAAGCCAAGTAGAGTAACCCTTGTAAGAGTGACTCTCTAGTCAAGTAGGGAAGCTCATATTATGATGCATCCCTTGGGCTAAGTAGAGAAACCTACTTGTGAGTCTCTCTCTAGCTTCTCCCCTTTCTTTTACTTTATTTTTATTTCAGCATTTTTTTCCTTTATTTTTAATTACGTGGGTTGTTTATTTTCACTTATTTATTTATTTAATTTTAATTGTGTGGCTTGCGTCTTTAAATTCTTAGATGACGAATGTCTAGGACATTATTTTAGATACATATGTTTAGGACAGTAGTTAGAATTAGAACACAACCATTAATAGGTTCACTTTCGCATTATTAAAAGAAAGAAAAAAATAAAGTGGATGCTCTCCCTGAGTTTGACCCGTAGCTGCACTGATCCGTACGCTTGCGGTTACATTTAAAATCTCAAACATTTACCATGAGATAAAGATTTGGTCGGAGCAACCGAAAGCCATTACAATTGAAGATATCGGACTATATTGCCATAAGTTGCAGATACATGCAAGTAATGCATATTCAGGCTAGATTTATTTGAGTTTAAGCCGAGCAAACTGGAGATGTCACAATCTGGGGCAAAACTCATTGATGGGTTACCTCCCTTGTTTTAGTTTCGTTCTCATGGTGAAATTTGTTTCGGCAAAATCCTTCTTTGTCATTTTCCAATGTAAACACTTCTCACTCCTTTTTATAGTAGTGGTCATTTACACTCCCTTACATGAGCACAATGTTAGGATTTTCATGACTAATCCTTTGTCTAACCAATAAGGTTGATGTTTGTTTAAATTTAATTGCAATATCATTACATCTCATGATTAAAATGTTGAACATTTAAGATTTTTAGGTATTTAACCACAAATGCATTAGCTCATGAAGATTGGTTTAGATGGTTCTTTACACCATTGCCAATTCCATTTCATAGTCCGGTTATTTACACCGAAGATTGGGCCTAGCAGTTATTTACACCAATGTCAGCTCTATTTCAAGTCTGGTTATTTACACCGAAGATTGGTTCGGATGGTTCTTTATACCATTGCCAATTCCATTTCAAGTCTGGTTATTTACATCGAAGATTGGGCCTGACATTTATTTACACCAATGTCAGCTTCAGTTTAAACCGAAGATTGGTTCGGATGGTTCTTTATACCATTGCCAATTCCATTTCAAGGCTGGTTATTTACATCGAAGATTGGGCCTAACATTTATTTACGCCAATGTCAGCTTCAGTTTAAGTCCGGTTGTTTAAACCGAAAATTGGTTCGGATGGTTCTTTACACCATTGCCAGTTCCATTTCAAGTCTAGTTATTTATGCTGCAGATTGGGCTTGGTGGTTATTTACACCAATGTCAGCTCCATTTCAAGTCCGGTTATTTACACTGAAGATTGGGTCTGACAGTTATTTACACTAATGTCAGTCTCACCTCATAGTCCAGTTATTTAAGCCGAAGATTGGATCTGACGGATATTTACACCATTATTTTCGAACTGAAGATCGGGTCTGGCAGTTATTTATACCAATGCCATTTCTATCTTAAGTCTGGCTGTTGAGACTGAAAGTTGCATCTGGTGGTTACTTACACCTAGGTCAAACCTAGTTTCTCTTGTGTTTGACCATTCATTTACACCATTGTCACATATTTGCATTTATAATCTACTTGATTCTTTATACCAATGATAGATGATTGCATCTACACTTCTTTTATCATACTTGCAATCATAGTCTACTTGGTTCTTTATACCAATATTGGCTAATTACGTTTACACCGTTTTTCCACACTTGCATTCGCAATCCGTTTAGTTATTTACACCTAACGGTCGATTGTATTTTCACTCTTTTCCATACTCGCATTCAAGTCTACTTGGTTCTTTATACCAATGTTGGCTAATTGCATTTAAACATTTGTCTCATTTTTACATTCATGGTGTGTTTGGTTATTTATACCTGACAGCCAATTGCGTTTGTACTCTTTCATACCTGCATTCATTGTCTACTTGGTTCTTTATACTAAGAATGGCTTATTGCATGTGCGTCCTTAGCCTAGGTTTTGCCTGCATATTGACCGACTACGGTAGGTTTTATATCATGGTACCACCCACACACTACTTGATTTCGCATGTGTTATCGATCGACGTTTCCTATCTTTGGTCTTATCTCTTGTTTTGCATTTGCATTTTCACCTCCTCCATCCTTGAGTCGGATGTCGGTAGTACATTGCTCCTGGTGACAAAATGGTGTGTTCTTTTCTTTGTCTTTCGACTGTTACATAGGTCTCGGTCAAAGAGGGGCAATCTGTAGACACCGAATTTGTCACCCCCCGGGAATGATGACAATATGAAGAATTACATGTTAGACATTTTAGACTTGGAGAATTTTCAAGCTTAAAGTAGAAAATGACCATTTTTCCCCTATAAACTTTCAGAAGAAAATGTTTTCAAAAATTAGAATTTGATGCTATGGATTATTGTCGTTTGTCCCCTCTGATCGGACATTACACTTTGATGTGAGAACTATGCGAATCGATGCCCGATTCTCTCTTTCATTATATAATCCGGGCCTCTACTTTATGCATAATTTTGTAAACGTCCTCGGTCGAGACCATAATCGTGTCTCATATCATTGGATAGTGCTCGGACTGAGTTTTCTAATGATTTATTACACGTCGAATTCTGGCTAACGGTATCAGACTCCATTCCGAGCAACCAAGGAGTGCCACATGGTGCCCAAACCCCTTTGTCCAAAAGCAAGCCTTTTTTGACAATTCTCTCTAATTTTTTAGTCCCACATCGGAAATAAGAGAGAATTATCTTAAGTCCCAAGGCTATAAGTATAGCCCTTCCTCTCTTCCAAAAGGAGGAGGAGAAAAAAAATGAGAATTTGGGAGAGAGGATGGCCCCATCAAGGTTTTGGCTAACTTCTTCCCTCTAAAATCAAATATTCTCCTAGTCTAAAAGTTTAACACATTAATCCTTCCTTGAGCTGAGAGATCTAGTCCGATTCGGTTCGATTTGGAGCTTGAAGCACAAGGGTTATCTCCCCTTGTTTCTTGATTAAAGCCGGGTTTAAGATATTTTTCTTCTCCCAATTGCAATTTAGAATTAGTTTATCTAATTTAATAGATTAGGTTTAATTAGTTTCAATTCAGTTTAATGTAATTTATTAGATATAAATTGGTTTATTCTGATTCAATTAGGTGTATTTAGGTTTAATTGGTTCATTTAGATTAATTAGGTTTAATTAGTTTTAATTTGGTTTAGTATGGTTTATTAAATGTGAATTAGTTGATTCTAGTTCAATTGGGTTTATCTTGCTTTAATTAGGTTCAATATAGTTTGATTTGGGTCATTGGGTCCAATCCATTGTTTTTCCTAATTCGTTTTATTTTTCATTTTAATTTGTTTTGCTTTCTTTTATTGTTATATCTTTATTCAATTAATTGGTTTTATTTGTGGTTTAATATACTCACTTAATAAGTAGGTTTGATTTGATCTATTTTTGGTTTATTTTTGTTCTTTAGACATAAACCCTTAGATTAGGATCTCAAGCCCTAATCTCTTCCCCCATCTCTTCTTCCTTTCTTTCTTCTTTTCCCTGTAGTAGAAAATCAGCCGGCTCCCTCCTCTTCTTCTCCTTCCCTTCTCCATGGCTGCCACCTCCTATTTCTTCTTCCAAACATGCAACCCTTCTTCTTCTTCTTCTCTTCTTTTCTCTTTTACCATGGCCGAACCCTCTCCACTCCCTTCTCCTTCCTTTCTTTTTCCTTAACCGAACCTGCAACTCACCTCTTCTCCTTCTCTCATTCTTCTTTTTCTCCTCTGTTTCCTTGCTGCTGCAACTGCTAACCAGTCCCACCGAACCTCCTTTCTCTTTTTCTTCTTCTTCTTCCTCTCTTATTTTCTCTTTTACCATGGCCGAATCCTCTCCACCCCCTTCTCCTTCCTTTCTTTTTCCTTAACCGAACCTGAATCCATCTTCTCCTCCTTTTTCTTTCTACTGAAACCCCCCAAACCTTCCTCCTCTCTTGTAACTTAGCAGCCACCATTCACCTACCTCCCATCTTCTTCTCTTTCCCTCATTCTTCTTCTTCTCTTCTTTTTCCTTGCTGCTATAACTACCAATCAGTCCCACAGAACCTTCTTCTTCTTCTTTTTCTCTTCTTCTTCCCTACTGCTGCAACTAATAACCAGCAGCCATTGAACCTCCTTTCTCATTCTTCTTCTTCTTCTTCTTCTTCCCTGTTGCTGCAACTACTAACCAGCAGCCACCGAACCTCCTTTCTTCTTCTTCTTATTTTATTTTCTTGTTTTTTGTTATTTCTTTAATTTTCTGATTAGATAGTCCATATTTGTAATACCCACAACCTGTTATTTCACTTATGTTTTATATGTGGAATCTTCCCCTCCTTTTGTTCTTTATTTTTATTTTATCCATTTTGGTTTGATTTCCCCTCCTTTTGTTTTTTTTTTTTTTTTTTTCTTTTATCGATTTTGGTTTGATTTCAGGTCTGTAATGTATCCAGTCCTAGAACTTAGGGTTGGGATTCCCCTAATTTCAAAATTTAAAATCAAACGATTTCATTTTATTTCCCTTTAAATAATGTATGGGACGTAGTCTAGGCCGTATGTTAGCAAGGGCGTGGCTGCCCCCCCCCCCCCCAAAACCGGCTCGTTGCATTAGGTGCGTTTCTTGGGTTTTTGGGTTGATAAAATGAACCCGTTTCGGTCCATTTCTTTTTATCTCAAATAGTGGGTCCCTTTAGAATTAATTATATATTTAATTTAGATTCGGATATCTTGCCATATTGATAATCATTAAATTTAGATAGGTTAGTCAATGTCATGTTTGCCATGCCTCGTGTTTATTAACATATTTTTGATACTTGATGATTTTATTTTTTTATTTTTTATTTTTTTTGTTTAAATCAATTCATTTTTCTCATGCATGTAGGTCAGTTAGTATTCATATTTTATCCACTTCTCACTTACATCACCACATGGGACATTTACAACCGTTGTATATTTAATAGCTAGATTCCATTTCCTTAAATTGAGGTAGTTAATTAAATAATAATTTTAATATTTAATTAAATAAAGTCTTAACTCATTAGATTCATTAGGGTTCATAATGCATTTAATTGACTCTTAAAATTCGGTTTTAATTGTTTAAATTATTAGATTGATTAGGTTTTCTAAAACTTCCACCTGAAATAGTTAGATTTGGGTAGTTTTTGCCATTCAATTCAAGTTTTTGTCTTTCTTTAAAAATCTTTTTACCTATTAGATTAATAGATGAATTAGGATTACAATAATTCATCTCACAAATCATTAGGGATTATGATTAATCATTTTAATTAATTCAATTTAGGATCTCACAAATTCATTGATCATCCATCTAGGTCAGGCTCAATTAATCAAATTAGTTTAATTTAGGATTTCATAAATTGCTAAACTAATTCTAGGTTTAGGCTTATTTTATTAGCTTAATCTAAGACTCATAATACATCAATTAAATCATTTAGGGTTTTTAATTTTTAATTAGCGTAATCATTTCATTATTTGCATCAAAACCTAGCTAGCATAATTTAGACACTTGGCTTAGGGTTTTCACATGTCATACTTAGATACCTAGTTTAAGGTTTTCAATGACCTAGATTTAGGACTAGTTAGTAGGGTACAAACAAATTTTGGTCAAACAAAAAGAGATCGGCCTTAGGGCCGGGCAGACTAAGTGCCTAACACCTTCCCAGTCTGTCACTTGACACTTGTTTAGAATCTTGGTGCAAACCAGCTTTATCCATCAGAGTCATTAGTCTCTCTCCCTTGATTGGGGGAGACATTTATGGGTCCTAGACCCTTTCTAGGTGGCGACTCCCTTTTACCCATAACGTGTATCCCCCCTTGGTATTTGATGACCAGGGGATACTATCTCATTAGGGTCAAACCCTAGCGTGTGTACACGTGCTACGCGCCATATCGCGATCCTGACGAAAGTCCATGATACCTACACACGGCTGAGTACGACTTGGGTGTAGGTCAATATGACTTGGGTGAAAGTCTATATGACAAGGATGAAACACTACCAATTGATGGTATTTACGAAAAGATTCGTCTTCCAAGCACTAAAAGGACTCATAAAAAACTCTCCAAGTTTTCTAAGCCTAAATATCAGGCTAAACATTATAGGTCTAAACCTAAGCGCTTCCTTAAGAAACGCTTCTCACAATCTCTTCCTCAAAACTCTTTTCCTAGTAACAAACCCCCTATTTGCTACAAGTGTGGAAAAGTAGGACATTATAAAAACAATTGTCGAACTAAAGTAAGAATCAATGCCTTGGAAATTGATAACTCTCTTAAGAAAAATCTTGAAAAGGTCTTGTTCTATAGCTCATCTGACCCTGAGTCCAATATCGAGTCTGACTCAGATCAAGATATTGCTCAATTTGAGTTCGACAGTGATACTTCTGAGTCTAAAACCCAGACTCCCCAGTGTAGTTGTGATCCTTATCAAGCGATGCTCAAAGAAAATTGTTTGATGGTTCTTTTAACCGAAGAGTCATTTCTCTTAAAAGTGATAGACCAAGTCACTGATCCTGCAACTAAGGCTCAATTACTACATGAATATATTACCTTAGTGAAGGACAATACTAGGTCTTGCCCAAATCTTGCCTCATAGCCTACGGTACAAGATTATAGTTTTAAAACTATAATTAATAGGGTTAAAGCTACTTCTCAAGCCCGAGAACCCATTGTTCAGGAACTTCGAAGGGATCTCAATGAAGTTAAAACTAAAGTTAATAGTCTTAAACAAGGAATCCAAACTCTTGAATTATATAATGAACACCAAATGATTGAGCCAGACTTCGAAGAAGAAGCTTCCTTTAAGGATCTACTAGTAGCTAAAGATACAGTAGCTAGTACCTCTGCAACTACTACTACAATTTCTTCTGAAGATGCTCAAGTCCTTACTATTTAACAGGTTCAAACTCATTGATGTCATATAATTATTAATATTGTTATCAATCAAGAGTTTAGCCTAAAGACCATCGTCTTAATAGACTCAAGCGCTGACATAATCTGTATTAATGAAGGGCTTGTACCTTCTCAATACTTTGAGAAGATCACTAAAAAACTGGTTACGGATGATGGATATAAAATGCAGGTTGAGTATAAACTCCCATCTGCTTCTATCTGTAATAATGGACACTGCCTAAAGACCCATTTTATAATGGTAAAAGGACTTTCTCAATTTTTTCTTCTAGGCACTCCATTCCTATTCCAGCTGTATCCATTACGGATTGATACAGTCGATCTTCACTCTGTGATTAATAATCACCCTATAACTTTTCATTTTATCGAACCTCCTAAGGTTCATATGGTGAATGAAATTTGGACTCAAATCCAGTCCAAAGAGAAATTTATATGCTCTTTATCATATGAAATCTAACAGAAGAGCATTCAACAAAAAATTAATAATCCTACATTTCAAGCTAGAGTTAAAAACTTTCAAACTCAACTTGAAAAAGAAGTTTGTTATGAAATTCCTACTGCATTTTGGTCTCGAAAAATCCATATGGTTACTGATGAGGCAAAATATGTCCCCTTCCTTAGCACGGCTGAAGCGTGTATGCAAACCTGAACAGGACTGACCCACCACCTCAGCCCTCCATCAGGCCGTGCTATAACCCCGGCCCTCCATCAGGCCGTGCTGCCACCTCGGCCCTCTATCAGGCTGTGCTGCTACCTCGGCCCTC
>NW_024868223.1:150017-156981 GCF_013358625.1 Macadamia integrifolia | reverse complement strand
CAGTTCCTGAACCGACATCTCATTTACCCAAAGGATATCTTTTTGGAGAAATTGAAAAACGAAGAGAAGTAGTTTACTTGCTTGCTTAACTCGAATATGCCAACATCATTCCGTTCACTTATGTTGTCTGAAGTCTCTGCTTCTTCTGAAGTCTCTTTTTCTCTAGAACAAACTCTGATAACCCATTGTGTTTCATTTTTCTCTAAATGTACATCTCATTTCACATCATGAGTTGCAAGGGAAAGTAAAGGGAAGGGAAGTGAAAATTTCACCCTCCCTCTTCCATCAAATCGTGTTTATCAAACTCAAATGAAAATTCTGACTCTACTCATGTTATCCAAGAGCTTGTCCAGAGAACATGCTGGGAACCTTTTTCGCTTGCTGATCCACTAAGCATTGAACCTTTGTCCTGTAGCAAGATTTTTTCTTTTATAAGAAGGTTGATCTAACTCTACGATACCCTGCTCTGTTTTCATATAGAATAAAATGTGTTTGGTCATTTCTGTAATTTAGCCCTCCTTGAACATGCCTTGTGGGTAATTGTCCATATAGACCTTGTGTATTATTTCTCTATTCTTCATTTTGTTGTGTTTCATATGGCTTTCAGCATCATAAACCGAATGATTTGTATACTAGAGCTAGATTCTTTTATATTGATAATGCCTTTGAAGCTTGGATATATGCTGAAAATGTCCCGAAAGGATTTTTTCCAGCAAGAGGAATCCTTCGTTATTACTGTCACGCCCTTATATCGCCAACAGGTACACACACATTGCAGCCATAAAAGTCTGACTCAAATACTATCAAAATGAAATTTAAATTTTGCTAGATGATATTGGACTTAATATTGGAGTATGTGAAGAAATTTTTTCCTCATAAGTCTAAGATATGCATTCTATGTGAATGGGCACCACAAGTACTGGGTTTTAATTGTGGAATATGGAAGAAATATTAAAAATAAATGAAATGCATTTAAATTGTACTAGGAATTTTCTGTCTTTTGATACTTTTGCTTTTATTTCGATTTAGTCTTGAACTTTTTCAGAAGATATGGGATAAAATTTTTGAACTCTATTCAATTAGGTGTAGCGGCATGGACACCTACAAAATAAGCAAGTAGAAGTTTTCATTGGCAAATTAATATTGCTGATTAATAAGCATTGTTCTCTTGATTTCAGAAGCATTCTAAAGGATAGAGGGTTATGGTTTTCAATGCTTAGTCATAAAATTTTTATAAATCAAATTATGCAACCACTTAATGTTAGTTGTGGATTCTCGTTGTATCATTTTAATGTTGTAGGGTAGTGAATTCAATATTCTTAATTGTTCCTTCATTCCCCCCCCCCCTCCAAATGCTATATATCAGTTTGGTTTTCTTCCTCTTTTTTAATTTAATTTTATCACAGCCCTAATAATTTAAAGGGTTTCATGTTTGATGGCTTCATCTTCATTTTTTTTTTCCATCATTGTTTTCACTTTTACTTAACAAAAAATTGCAAAAGTTTTTGTGAACAGTCGTGATACACACAACCATCGGATAGAGTTAAAAGGGGTGCATGTAGACTTCATCTCCCATCCAATGGCTTTATGCATGGTTGTGCACAAAACCCTTTGCCATTAAAAAAAAATAATAATAATAACTCCAAAAAATCATAGATTTTGAGAATTTCGTATTTCTATTTTCTGATTCTAATTTTGAGGCTTTCATCCAAATGTAAGATAAATTCCGATAGATCCATCAGTAGAGGCTGAACCCATGTTCGATTTTGTATACTTGAACGTCGCACTCATCCCCTACCCCTTTCAAAGCAAAAATAAATAAATAAGATTTTCTTAAAAAAAAAAAAAAAAAACAAAGCCACAAGTGTCTATCATTATTTGATATTTAAGAAATTAATATCTAATAGTTATCTTAAATTGCTAATTAATTCAATGGATACATATATGGTTAAAATACATTTAGTTTGTTATTTTCATAAACGCACAAGCTAAAAAAAAATGTTTCGCCACTAAATGCGCGTGTGTTTTTACTAATATATATATATATATATATTTTGCATTAGAATTAGCATCAGATAATGTTATTTTACTTTAGAAAAATATTTACTTATATAATATGATAATTTCTATTTTCTTTATTTGATAAAAGGTGTGAGAGATCATACAATTCGAACAAATTAATCCACTTACGCTAGCATAACAGTAAGGGAATGAATATTTCATCCTCCTCTAGTTTAGAAGGTAGTAACTCAACTCATTCCCAAGGGGTTTGCTCAGTTACCAAAGACCAACACCTCAAAATTAGGAGGTCATGGTTTGACTCTCTTTGAGACCTAACGCACACACACACACACAAAACCAGTGAAATGGAAATTCCTAGTCCTTGTATTGCTGCACCGTCTCTTTGTGGTGCTTCACTAGTGCTCTCCCTAGTCAATCTTCTCCTTCTTCTCCATACCTTCCCAAACCCTTTTTTAAAGTTTTAACAATGTAACCACCAAGTCATTGATATTTCCATCTCCAAGCGTTCCCCAGTTCTTTTTCTGAGCTCAAGCTTTCTTCTACTTACCGACTATCCCAGCAACTCTAACAAAAATCCATAAGGAATCAATATGAGCAGGAAGAGTAAGAAAAAAGAACTTTAATATAACAAATCATTTGAAATAAAATATCGGGAATACATGGAAAACAAGCAGTAATCGAAGAAAGAAGTGACATACCTTGTAATCCTGAGGAACAATAGGTCTCAGCTATAGGAGATAATTCCTTATACAAACATAGATTGGATCTTGCTTGTGCATTCATGAATTACAGACATACAATAGGACAACGATGCAAACCATTCGCCATCGATTGAACTGGCTGCCTTGCTTTAAGCTTGTCATTACTTGATCTCCATTGCAATAATCAGAGTCTCTAGGTTTTTCACACTAACTCCCTTTAATGCTCTATGTTCCAATAAGGAGAATGATATTAAGGTAGGAGGAGGACCTAGAGTCTTATATATAGATATTAATGCACCCTCCCGTCAAGCAGTGCTAAATAGATAGGAACCTATTTCTTATTTGACAAGAGGTGGGCTTCTATAGATAATAAATCCAATTATTTAACAGAGATATATTTAGTCAATCTCAATTGGTCACAGGGGCAATATAATTGTGAAATAAAATATTTCCTACATCAGCGTCATCTCTGAATCTGAATTTTATCCAAATATTTCTCCAAGGCTTCTCAATAGTATGGCAAAGATAGATGAAGACTTCCGCAACGTGAATCCTAGGTCCCCCACCCTCAATCAGTTGTTCTCTCGAGCTCTCTCTCGAGCTCTCTGTCTCTCTCACAGCCATTGAGGCTTCCACCCATAGCCATCCATGCTAATGTCGACGTGGGCATAACATATTTAATTTAATGCCTTTCTTATTTTCCTTTGGTGACAAAAGTGGGTTTATTACGTAAGATAGTCAAGAGGCCAAAGGTCTCATGATCGGGATCTTATCGAATCTTATAAATTCTTATGTATAATTGTGTGATCATTATTTGTGTTTTCCATTTGTTTTCTTCATCTAAAGAATGGACGTAGAAACATCATAACATTTGATCTCTGATCTTATTATCTCTATAAAAAATGGAGGAAGTGAACGTACTCAGATTCCGAGCCAGTCCATTCAGTTAGAGAATCATTTAGGCTATCAAGCTGAGAAGGGTCTAGAATTTGATTACTCAGAGGAGGACCTCTGCGACAGGGCTAAATTGCTTTCTGGTATGTGCCCTTGCTTTCCTATCCTGAGAGAGAGATTAGGCAAAGAAGGAAGAAGAAATAGGGAGAAAAAATAGAAAATTGTGTGACTTAATGAGGAGGTAGTCGATCCTCAATTACCAAGGAGAATTAATAGAGATTTACACCCATAACTCCTTTTGCAAGTCCCTTTCTCCATAAAGAGGTCTTGCCCCATGATATGACGACCAGATATGATATAAGATAAATACTATGTAATAAATAATCAACAATAATTGAACTAATGATAATGACCTATCACATTCATATAACCTTTACATCTTTACATATAAGATAATTTATTTTATTTTTGTAAGATCCAACAAGCTGATTTCTTTGGTGTGTTTCTTCTCCACCTAACATTGAGTAGGCCCAAATGAAAGTGAACTCTCACCAAGACATTTTTTTTCTACTACCTTGTTTTCTTTTTATCAAGGAATTTTATTAATGAATAAATAAATTAGAGAACAAAGAATCAGCTTAAATCATTAAATTGCAGCTTCACCTTCGACATAGTAATCAACAAAGAAGCAATTAAATAATAAAAAATTATAAATTTATATAAATCTATATCTATTTCTTAGTTGAAAATCATAATTGATATCTTGAAGAATCAATAAAGGGGCAGTATCCCACTTTTTCTACAACTCTACAATTATGATTTTACCCAAATCAATATTAAATAGTTTTGCCAACTTGTATGTAGATTTTTTTTTTTAGGGATTTTTTTTTCTGGAGAAGCATTTTGATTGTTCTCATGGGATTTCTAATTAAACCACTTGCTTATGGAAATTATCATCATTTTTTAGGGTACATAGCCACATTAGGGGGTAGGATTACAATGCGTGTCAAATAGGGGGGTTATGGTCATTTCGACCCCCTACTCTAGAGGCGGTGGTGACTGTGCATTGAAATTTTGGTCTTTCGTTTTTTCATTATAAAATGATTTATCAGAAACAAACGTTCTTTATATGAAGAGAGTGGGTATTGGTTTTCATTAACCTTGCAAGCATAAGTGGGATGATCTTATCACTCACCACCAATGGCTCTACAACTATTGAAGCTCCCATGGTGGGAAGAACTGCAAGCGTTACAGATTCTTCAACTTCTTCTTCTCTTCATTCCTTCTTTATTTATTATATTAAAGATTGCTAGACTAGCCGAGAAATCCAATTTACCACCATCTCCACCAAAGCTTCCCCTTATTGGAAACCTTCACCAGCTGGGGACACTCCCTTATCGCTCTCTTAGAGATCTTTCTCACAAGTATGGACCTCTCATGTTCATGCAATTGGGCTCTTCACCAACTCTTGTAGTTTCCTCTGCTGAGATTCTTGAAGAGATCACAAAGTCTAGAGATATTGTGTTTTCAAATAGGACCAGAATGGCTGCCGGTGAGAAGCTCTTCTATGGCTGGAGCGACTTGGCGTTTGCACCCTACAGTGAGTATTGGAGACAGGTGAGGAAGTTTTGTGTACTAGAGCTCTTGAGTGTTAAGAGGGTACAGTCATTTAAGTTTGATAGAGAAGAAGTAGTTGGTATCATGATTGAGAAGATAAATCATTCATCACAAATTGAAAACCCAGTTAATATATCTGATTTGCTACTCATTACATCCAATAACTTGATCTCACGAATTGCTTTGGGTGGGAAATACCATGGAGAAGACAACAATGAGAGCAAAGTATGGCAACTGATGAGGGATTTGGTAGCAATCTTTGGAGTATTTTGTGTGCGTGACTTCTTCCCATTGTTGGGATGGATTGATAAACTGAGTGGCTTGGACAGAAAAATAAACAAGACTTTCAAAAGCTTAGATGCGTTCCTTGATCAAGTGATCCAAGAACATCTCATGGGGAAAAAAGATGATGAGCAATCAAATCAAGAAGACTTTGTAGATCTTTTGCTCCAAGCTCAGAAGGACTCGACGTTCAACATCCCCCTCACTCACAACAATATCAAAGCAATTCTTCTGGTATCCATCTATCCATATCCTAGTCCGAAATTTGGTTTCAATGGCGATTTTATTTTTGCAGAGAAATTCTTGGATACTTCAATTATTTCATTTATAAATTTTGGCGTCCGTATGTGGGAAAATGATTTTGTCCCCTCACAGATGACTCATCTTATCAGCTTAGCAAGCAACCAAAAAAAAAACTAAGGGTATTTCTATGGTTTTATTTGGTGTGGGAATGACACCTCCATAGTTATATGTAGAACTTGATACCTTTTTTAGTTGACCATTGTCTTATTCCCAAATTCTTTAACATAAGCCTATAAAAAGGATTTTCAAAAATATTTTGAAAATGATTTATCATTATATTATTATCCTGCATAATTTTCTAATATACATGTAAAAATGACATTATTGTATATCATGCTAAAAAGGAAAAAGGTAAGGTTACAAAAATTATTTTGACACCTTGAGGTGTGTTAATAAGAAAGTGTATTTACAAATTATTAGACACCTTGAGGGGTGTCAATAAGATAGTGTGTCTAAATGATACCTCCTCTATTGGTGTATTTAGAACTTGATACCTTTTAATTGTCCATTGTCTTATTCATTAAATTTATTTAAATCAGATGTGAGAAAGGGTTTTGAGAAATAATTTGGAAGTAACATATCATTATGTATTTATCAAATGGTGTCATTGTTAAAAAAAAAAAAAAAGTGTCATTCTCATGCATACATTTCAAATACACATATAAATATTTTCATTGGAAAAATTGTGTGTAATATTAAAGGAAAAAAAAAAAAAGTAAAATTACAAATTATTTGACACATTGAGGGGTGTTAATAAGAAAGTCCCTTATATAAATACACTAGAATTCTTCTTCTTCTTTTATTCTTTTAATTTCTTTTGGGGGTCTGATCAAATAATTTAGCTATTTCAACCAAATCTAATTAATCACTGTCCTCATACATATATATATATATATATATATCTATGTAGATAACATGTCTAAGTCTTTGTGAGTGTGCATGCTTGTTTATGCACGTGTACACATCTTATGGACAATATACGAGAGCATTTTTTAACATAGCCCAAAATGGACTGAGAGCCCAAAATAAAAAAATAATAGTTTTATGGGCCTAGCCAAAGCATGGATAATATAAAAATAATCAAAATGTGAGATTTTATTCACATCCATCCCCACTGGGCCCTCCCCACCGCGCCCCATGCACCC
>NW_024868223.1:141601-149997 GCF_013358625.1 Macadamia integrifolia | reverse complement strand
GCAAAAAAAAAAAAAAAATTACAATGTACTCATTATTTCTTCTCCCTTGAATAGGACATGTTTGTTGGTGGAACTGACACATCAGCCATAACTGTTGAATGGGCAATGGCAGAGCTTATTAGGAACCCCAGAGTGATGAAGAAAGCCCAAGAAGAGGTAAGAAGAGTGGTGGGGAAGAAATCCAGGGCTGAAGAAGATGATATTTGTCAAATGGACTACTTAAAGTCTATTATGAAGGAATCACTGAGATTACATCCTCCTGGGCCCTTGTTGTTTCCACGAGAAACTACCAAAGATACTGATATCAAAGGTTACCATATTCCTTCTAAGACAAGAGTTTTTATTAATGCATGGGTGATACAGAGGGATCCCAAATTATGGGATAATCCTGAAGAGTTTATTCCTGAGAGATTTACCAGCAGCCCAGTTGATTTTAAAGGCCAGGACTTCAAATACATTCCATTTGGCACAGGGCGCAGGAGTTGCCCAGGAATATCATTTGCCTCGGCGTCCTCTGAGTTAATTCTTGCCAACCTGTTATACTGTTTTGACTGGGAGTTACCAGGGAATGCCAGAAGAGAAGACTTAGACATGATTGAAGCTTTTGGGATTGCACTCCATAAATAACATCCACTTTATCTTCTTCCAAAAGCTTACATTTTTTAAGCTTATAAAATGCATTTTATTTGAAGGTTGCAGATCATGCTATTGATATAGGAAATATACAATATTTTATATAAAATTATGTTATGATTTTCTTTGTTTGGTTACTTCTTCTGTTTTGTTTTGTTTGATTCGGGCTGAAAAAGATGTATAAGATTCGCCCTAAAATAAAAAGATGTACAACATGGTCTTATGTTGAGTATGGAAATAATATATTGATTGATCATTGATTTTCTATAGTTCTGAGTCGTCTGACATTGTAATGCGTCACCACCCCCCCCCCAAAAAAAAAAAAAAAAAAAAAAAAAAAAAACTACTGAGTGGGGGCCAAGAGGGCCACAAGGCCCACAACCTTCTTGGAAAGCTACTGTAGTTCTTTGACTTAGATGCTCTTAAGGGGATTTGATCCATTGGTCAAGTAGCTGAAACACTCTCCTAAGTGCCAACAACTGGGGCAAGCGCCGGATCGGCCAAAGTAATAAAATTCATTCCCATGTTTAGAAGTGGAACTTGAAATAAAATCAAGAGTAATTTTGGTTTAGATCCGAGTCTCTTGGGAAAATAAATAAGGTCAAAGGCTCCTTGGTCTACACACAATAATTTTTTCGCTAGAAGATAAGATTTGTGTTAAAAAAAAGAAAAGAAAAAGAAAAAGAAAAATAAACACAAAATTAGGCCAACTACAACCTATCAAAGAGCAGATGGTGGACCCCACCTTTGGCATTGTTATCAGTAGGGGCCCTCCACTATTTGCAAAACGTATATTGTGGTCTTGAAAATACATCATAAGATAAAGCCTCCATGACATGAGGAGGAAATATATTCACTAAACATTAACATTGATGGATGTTCACTTCGAAACCCTGGACACTCAGAAGAAGCTAGAGGGATTTCTAGAGATCACCATGAGGTCCCACTTCTGTGTTTCTCTTCATATGAAGGTATTGCGTCAAATTTTTTATCAGAATTTGTTGCGTTCTTTTTTTTTGCTAAAGATTCAAATATATTAAAGAGAATAGAAAAAAGATGACAAACAATTACATCTCAAAGACCACATTTTTTCCCGCCTTCGGCATTGCCATCAGCAGGGAGAAAATGCAGAAAAAATTAGAACGGAAATCTAGGCCTAGAGTCGGCGTCATGAGCTATCTCATCCCAAATGTGCTTTGGAAGCTGAGCATTATATGCAGAATTTGTTGCATTCTTTGCTACAATTACTATCGCAAAAACAGTTAGATCTATCATTGATTTGGGTGGAAAGTGACTCGCAACCAATGGTATGGTGTATGGTGTATAAAGCATGAAACGATCCCTTGATATTTTTGACAGAGTTGGTTGGCAAAACATGACGCAAAGATAAGATTCTCTTCCACTTGGGATTTCCCCCTGGGTACTTGATGGATGACATAAGTTGGGATGTTCAAGGTAAACCCAGATTCAAGTTTACTTGAGGTTTCTATCTTCTGTAAGGTTCTTCTATCAGCTGATGGCAATGCTGAAAGTGGATACGTTGACCTTATGTTATTGGTTTTGGAATGTTCTTTAAACCTCTTTGTATTCTTTCATTCTTATTTAATAAATTCTTTTGCTGATCTTAAGCAAAAAAAAAATGTTGATGATAGGTGTCAACGCTTTGACTACTAAGGGGAAAAAATTCCCTCAGAACAATTCCTCATGGAGAAATGGGCTATCTCCCATTTGGACCAGCCATTGATGCTCTCTGCTTATGTGTGGTTCCCTTCTTTGTAATTGGTAAGGTCTTATTAATCTTTTTTGGCTGTCCTAGGGTTTTTCCTAGTTGTGGGAAGCTTTTAGTTTCGCTTGGTGGAAAAGGAAAGCAATTGTGTCTTAATTGAAAAAGATTTGGATGGCTTTGTTAATATACATTCCATACCAAATCTGGTTAGAGTGTAATCGTAGGCGTTTTTATAATGGTTCTTGGGATCATAAGATGGTCATGAGGGCTATTTTGTCAAATCTTCATGATTTGTCTCAGCTTGCTCCAATTCAGGCAAAAACGATGAAGGAATTGTCGTTAGCAAGTTCGTTATGGCTTCTCTGATCGGCCTTCTAATGGTTTTTTTTTTTTTTTTTGCTAAAAGATCATATATATTAAGAATCAAAAGATGGAAAGAAAATACGGAATAAACCTGAAAGCCAATCACAGCTACAAAAAAAAAAAAAAAAAAAGGATTGGAAGAGGATTTTTGGGAACCTAACCCACCTTTGGCATGGCAATCAGTAGGAAAAGGCCCCAAAGATCTCAACCTAACCAAAAAGAAAATATCCGAGCTAAGTGAGTCTGTATCAAGGATGTCGAAGAGCATCCAATTCCAGATCCATTTTTGTTATGTAGGTCAAACCATAATGGGATCTGAAAGTTTGAGTCTTGGACCTGATTTAGCTAGGAAATCCGCAATGGGGTTGGCCTCACGGAAACAGTGAGTGACCTTCCACTTTGCCAGATTAGACCCCTCCATCTTTGATTAACAAACCAAAGCAATAGACCTCTTAAGAGAAGGTTAACCACTGCTATTTAATTACATTCTATCCAGAACTTTTGAACCCCTTTACCTTTTCCAAACTCAAGGCCTATAATTATTGGACAAAATTCAGTTTCAAAATTTGTCTTTACACTAACAAAATATCAGCCTTCTAATGACTGTATGAAGATTAACATTGATGAATGTTCACTTGGAAACTCTGGACACTTTGGAGCTAGAGGGATTTTTAGAGATTATCACGGGGCCTCACTTCAATGTTTCTCTTCATATGAAGGTACTACGTCAATTTTTTTGTCTAACTTTGTTGCAATTACTATTGCAAAAACAATTAGATCTATCATGGATCTGGGTGGAAAGTGACTCCCAATCAATGTTATGTTGTATAAAGCATGAAACGATACCATAGTGTTTTCGGTAGAGGTGGTTGTCTTCTAAGATTTATCTTGATAGGATCTCTTGGGAGATTACTCATTGTTTCCATAAGGTTAATATAGCGGCGGATGGGTTGGCAAAAAACGGTGCAAAGAGAAGACTCTTTTCCACTTAGGATTCCCCCCTGGGTACTCAATGGATGACATAAGTTGGGATGCTCAAGATAAACCAGATTCAGGCTTACTTGAGGTTTCTGTCTTCTCTGAGGGTCTACTATCTACAAATGTCAAGGCCGAAGGTGAATAGGTTGACCTTAAGTTATTAGTTTTGGGATGTTCTTTAAGCCTCTTTGTATTTTTTTCATTTCTTCTTTTAATAAATTCTATTGCTGATCTTAAGAAAAAAAAAAAAAGTTTTGATGATAGGTGTTGAGATTTGACTACTAAGGGGAAAAAATCCCCTCGGAACACATTCCTCAGGGAGAAATGGGGTGTCTCCCATTTGGTGATGTCGGTGATGCTCTCTGCTTATGTGTGGTTCCTTTCTTTGTAATTGGTAAGGTTTGATTAAGCCTTTCCTTGACAGTATCAGTTGAAAGATATCACATAACTTTAGGGAAGGAAACTCCATAGCTGACTACTTGGCTAGAGATGTAGCAAAGACAGGGATTTCGGGTGATAATGTGGTCCTCCCCTCCCATATTCTGGATTTCCTGCAAAGGGATTCAGATGGGAGGCCTCATTTACGGTTTTACTAGAGCTCCTCTTTCCTCCTGCTGATGGCCATGCCGAAGGTGGGAGGTAAAGTCAGCTAGTTTAGCTTGTATGGTTTTTTCTTTTTCTATGAACTTTTAATGAAATAATCTTTTAGAAAAAAAAAAAAAAAAAAGTAAGGTTTGATTAATCTTTATTGGTTGTCCTAGGGTTTTTACCAGTTGTGGGAAGCTCTTAGTTTCGCTTGTTGTTTGGTGCCTTTTCCCTTCTTCATATTGTTCCGAGATTGGGAGAAAGGGTTGCTACCCTTTTTTTGTAATAACTTTCTTTTTTTCTAATAATTATTTATCTATCTAAATAAAAAAGGTATTATGAAAAAAGAATCATGTAAGATCAAGGAACAATCAATATATTATTTCCATGCCAAACATAAAACCCCTATTATACATTTTATTTTTGGGCCAATCTTAAACATATTTTTCTTCCCCAATCAAACAAAACAAGACAAATAAAGCAATGAATGAAAGCATATTATCACAACAACCCCTAGATAACGCTAAACAAATTAAATAGTCTTTTTTTTTTTTTTGCTAGAATATCCAATATATATCTTAAAAAGAATGAATATATATATATATATATATATATATATAGTACAGAGATAAAGGAACAATAGCAGTAGGAAAGAAGATCGTAGAGCAAGAATCCCACCTTCGGCATTGCCATTAGCAGGAAAAACCCTCCAAGGATCTTAACCTATCAAAGATAAAAATGAAATAATTACATAAATCTGTAATGTGGAAGCATATTTGCATCTAGATCCAACTCCATGATCATCAAAGGGGACCACACCATCATAGACTTTGAGGTGTCAGACTTTGCTGCTGATTTAGCTAGGAAATCTGCTATCGAGTTGACCTCCCGATGCCAGTGAGTAATCCTTCCATTCAATTTAATCCAAATAAAATTTAAGGCTCCTCCATCTTTGAAAAATAAACCAGGGAACTAGGCCTCGAGAAAGAAGAGTGACCACCACCACAGAATCACACTCAATCTATAGTTTCTGAACAATGATGGACATTACATGTTCCAAACTAGAAATCATGGCAAAAATTTCAGCTTCGAAATTGGACTTCACCCCTATGGCTTTTTTGAAGTTAAAGATCACTTCTGCTTTCTCATTCCTAAGAACACCCCCAATACCAGCCTTTCCTAGATTTCCTAAGGAGCCGCCATCAGTGTTCAGCTTTGGCCATCCCAAAAAAGGACAACAAAAAACTTCTATTGGTTCCCTTTTCTTACACTGAATGTTGTGAAATCCAATATGCCTATATAGCATATAGTAGATCTGAAATGGAAATAGTGTTCCCAGATTGCACCAAAGAAAAATAACTGAGTTCTTCTTTAATCATAGCGAAAATAGCGCTTGTAAGGACTTGGGGATCCATCATGGCGCCTTGCATTTCTCTCCATCCACAAGAAGTAAGCCACAACGAAGGTGCCACTATTCCAAACCTTTTTAAAAGATATGAAGCGAGCTTTCCTTTTCCACCACTTAAACAGATCTTCAAGCTTGTTGAAAGAAGGCCAATGGATATTAAAAAGAGTACAGAAGAGCTGCCAAATATAAGATGAAAATCTGGATGTTAAAAATAAATGCATCTTTGATTCTTCAGCCATACCACAGAGATCACATCTAGATGACATCTGAACTCCACGTTTTCTCACTACATCATCTGTTGGAAGACTATCGTGATATAGTCTCCAAACATAAGCGGCCTGCTGAGGCTGAAGAGGAGACTTCTAGATGAGAGAATACCAGGGAACCTTTGGACTTTTCCTCCTGATGGAATCCCAGGAATAGTGAATAGAGAAAACACCAGAAGGAGAAGGAGTCCAATGGTAGGTATCTTCAAGGTCTGAAACCATAATCTGATTTGCCTTAGCAAAAGAATTCTCTAAGAAAATCGAGTTTGATGAGGGGAAAACTTATCTAGTCTCTGCAATGAAATCAACCACTTTTATATTTGTACTCTTAAAAACATTTATGTCTAGACCAGAATCTTCAGCGAGAGATTTCCCATCCAACCATATATTAAGCCAAAAATTTATTCTTTCCATTCCTAACAGACCACCATTCAAAAATCAGAGACAATATTCCACACCTTCTTCAATCTTGGAAAGATAGAGGATGATTTATAACTCTAAACGATCCATCTGCATTCATAAACCTTGCTCTTAAAAAAGAGCTCATGCTAGAATCATCATGCTTGATTTGCCAAGCTAGCTTGCACAAACAAGCAGGATTAACATATCGTAACTTTCTTATTCCAAGCCCTCCGGCCTCCTACTTTGGTTTGCAGGTATTCTCCCACTTAACCACAACTTTCTTCTGCTTCTCAACATCACCAGATCAGATAAAATTCTGCATCTACCGCTCCACTATATTTATGGTTGTTTGAGGCCACCAACACACAGCAAAGTTGTGTATGAAAATACCTGAAATCATTAATCTGACCAGCTCAACTCTACCTGCCAAAGATACTTACCCTTCCAACCAGAAAGCTTGGCTTTGATTTTACCCATCATTGGAAGCAAGTGATTGTTAGAGACCTTCCCTTTGAAAATATTTACTCCCAAATATTTTGTTGAAAGTTTGGAGATTGGAATACCCAAAGTCTCTTAAATATATTGCTTCCTATAAGGAGCAACCTTCCAAAAAAAAAAATCTTTCTCTTGTCCATATTAATATGCTGCCCAAAAAACTTCTGATATCTGAGAAGGAAGTTTTGAAGATTCTTAACATAGGAAGCAGAAGCATTTATGAAAACAAATATATTATCAACAAATAATAGATGAGAAGGAATAACCATTCCTCTAGGACTTGGTGTAAGTACGAAGGGTAAAAATCATCCCCGGATTGGACCCAAGGGAGTGGATGTGGATAGATGTGTCGCGGCGTCCGCTAATGACAGAATGTATCCTTCTCATGTCAAAAGAGGGTAAACTGGTAAATAAGAGTCGCCACCCATCATTGGAAGCAAGTGATTGTTAGAGACCCACCCTTTGAAAATATTTACTCCCAAATATTTTGTTGAAAGTTTGGAAATTGGAATACCCAAAGTCTCTGAAATATATTGCTTCCTGATGAGCACAATAATGTGTGAAATCTTAGGGATATAAGTGTACATTTTGCCCCACTTTGGATAGTACTACTTTTATTTTTTTATTTTTTTTAGTTTCCAAGTCTACAAGAGAAAGTCCTTAAAGTGAATCAAGAACCAATCCAAAGGTGGGACCCACTCATTGGTACCACATCCCCTCTCTTACAAAATCCTGAAAATTATTTTCTCTCCTTACCACCTCACAAGATCTTGAAGATGTTATGCAGAGATTTCTTTCTGATTTAATCAAGATTGCAAGATATTGGTGAATATTGTAAGGAAGAAATAGAATTTGTTAATCTTAGAAACAGATTCTCTCTTTCCTCTCACAATATCTCAGAGAATGAGGATTTTTACCAAGATTTAATTTTATTTTATTTTCTTTCTTTTCTTAAAGAAGACTTGTAGAAGGAAGGAGGCAAGAAAAAAAAACCCTATAAAAGCCCCTTCATCCCCCCCTCCTATTTTATTATTCCCCTAAGTTTATTTTCTAGTTTATGCTTAGTTTTCTTCTCTCTCTCCCTCTCTCCCTCTTTAGTTTTAGTTCTTCTCTATTTTTGCTTTAATCACTTTTGTAATAAGTTTTTATGTCAATTAATGCAAACATTCTTTTATTCTTATTCAACCTTTTATGTTTATGATTTATGCAGTTGAGTTTTAATTTTTAAAGTTATAGTTCTAGGCTTAGATCTAGGTGACAAGATCACGAGCCGTGGAGCATCCTTTTTTTTTTTTTTTTTTTTTTTTTTTTTTTTTTTTTTTTTTTTTTTTTTTTCAAGTTTAGTTTTTCTTTTCAAGATTTGTTTTCTTTAGTACTAGAAATTTCAGATTTGGTTTATTCTAGATCTGGTATTTAGTACTAGTAGTATCTCAAATCACCCAAGCTTTCAAGTTCAAGCATTGATTCAAGTAAGTAGGCCCTTTAGTAGTCTTCTCTCCCCCCTCTCATTCCCTCTTCTCACTATCCTTTCTTTGTTAAT
>NW_024868223.1:0-141581 GCF_013358625.1 Macadamia integrifolia | reverse complement strand
TCCCCCAAGGTTCATGGCTAGTGTATGTGTTGACTTTGCCCCTCCTAGCCATAGAACCATCAATTTATTGTTTTTATTTTAATTGTCTCTCTTTCCTTAAAGCCAAGTAAAATAACCCTTGTAAGAGTGACTCTCTGGTCAAGTAGGGAGCTCATATTATGATGCATCCCTCGGGCCAAGTAGAGAAACCTACTTGTGAGTCTCTCTCTAGCTTTATCCCCTTTCTTTTACTTTATTTTTATTTCAACATTTTTTTCCTTTATTGTTTTTTTTTAATTGCGTGGGTTATTTATTTTTAGTTATTTATTTATTTAATTTTAATTGTGTGGCTTGCGTCTTTAAATTCTTAGATGACGAATGGTTAGGACGTTATTTTAGATACATATGTTTAGGATGGTAATTAGAATTAGATCACAACCATTGATCGGTTCACTTTCGTATTATTAAAAGAAGTAAAAAAATAAAGTGGCTGCTCTCCCTGTGTTCGACCTGTAGCTACACTGATCCGTATGCTTGCGATTACATTTTAAATCCCAACACTTCCTATGAGGAGCAACCTTCTAAAAAAAAAATCTTGCTCTTGTCCATATTATTATGCTACCCAAAAAACTTCTGATATTTGAGAAGGAAGTTTTGAAGATTCTTAACATAGGAAACAGAAGCATTTATGAAAACAAATATATCATCAGCAAATAATAGATGAGAAGGAATAACCATTCCTCTAGGACTTGGTGTAAGTATGAAGGGTAAAAATCATCCCCGGATTGGACCCAAGGGAGTGGATGTGGATAGATATGTCGCGGGGTCCGCTAATGATAGAATATACCATTCTCATGTCAAAAGAGGGTAAACTAGTAAATAGGAGTCGCCACCTAGATCAAGGTCTAGGACCCACAAATGTCTCACCGTTTTGAAGGAAAAAGATGACTCTAATGGATAAGGTGAGAATCTGCCCCAAATCTCTGGGTAAGTGTCAGGATACGCTGGGTGAAGGTGTTATGCACCCTCAGAATGCCTGGCCAAAACCGGTTTTCCTAGACCAAACTTTTGTTGTATACTTGTTTATATATATTATGCACCTGAAAAATACCAAACATGATTATCTGCATTAAAAATAATTAAAATGATTTTTTTATCATATTTTAGGAAATTAAATTATGAAATTACCAAAATGACCCTAGAGGGCCAAACTATTAAAATAATGTGAATTTATGAATGAGAATGAGTGGAATATATCAAAATCATAAAAAAAAAAAAAAAAAAAGTGACAATAGATCTAATAAAATTTCTTCATAATTCTAAAACATTTTTTTTGTATTTTTAAGCATAAATGTCCAAAATACCCTATTTAGGGAAAAATGGTAAAATCAAAACAAATGATTTTCTGAACCAAAATCATCAGATGATAGCCCAGATCTATGAATTAGATCATGATCTATCATCTTGTCAAAAGAACAGAACTCAATTCAAGGCCTAAACCTTCATATTATCATAATGACTAAAATACCCCTAGGGGCAAAATCATCATTAAGAAAATATTTAGGCTCTGAAATTTTCAGAATACACCAAATATACTGTAATGCATAATATATGAAATTCTGAGTATTAAATAACACTTATAAGTATTTTTTTAAAAAGCCTTTGAAATAAAAACTCTATTTAAACACTTAAAGAAAAATACAAAATAAATATAAAACGAAATCACAAAATTATGAAAATTTTCCCTGATCCGTGGGAACTCCTCAGCTCAAGCACGTCTATTTGGCCAGAATCGGCTGCCGGAGGGTGCCAAAAGCCGCCTTGAATGGTGATGCTCCGAATGGCAAATATGACCGAGCAAGGGTATTTCGGGAATTTTAATTCCTTAAAGAAGGAATATATGGGAGAGACAAAGGTACCACCTGAAAGAAGGGGACGACATCTACACAGGGGTATTTCTTTCAGATCTTTTCTCTTCTGCTAAGTCCTCCAAATGTGGGGTTTATATAGCCTCAAAACCCAGTATTTTCCGGATTTTATGGTGGGCTACCTTGACTAAAGGGGGGCTAGGCCTAGCGGGCTGGGCTTGGTCCAAGGGACAGGCCCGTGTCTTCTGGTCTGGCAGTAAATGCCATTAGACTTTTGGGATGGGCCAGCCGACAGTAGGCCTGCCGACAATGGGCCAGCAGACTCTGGGCCTGCGGACACTAAGCTAGGTTCAGTCCTAGCCCGGTTGGGTTGCCTCTGGTTGGACCGGTTTGAGAAGGACCGAGTCATACTGGTTGAACCGAACTGACTCGGGTTATTCCATTTTAAAAGGCTGAAATTAAAACATTAAAATCTTTCAATCCATGTGGTCGCTTTTGATGTGCCACATATCAACACGAAGCATTCACCAAGAAATTTCCATCAGTACGGTGATAATTCTCAGATTATATATATATATATATATATATCTAAATGGAACAAAAATTGAGGAATTTCCATAAAATGATGCTTCATGCCGATTGAGGTCTAAATAACATCGAATTTGAATGAAATTTTACATGCATGTTTAAAACAGCCAAATGAGGTCATCTCAAGGGTTTTTCTCAAATCAAATGGTCTGATTACCGAGAAATATGCCAAGGGTAAAATAGTCATTTTACATCAAGGGGTAACCAAACGTTACCAGATTTAGAAGAAATTTTAAGTGATGGCCTAAAATGGACAAATAGGGATATTCTATGGGTTTTGGCTCTATTAGGGAAGGTTTGGGTGTAAAATATAGGCTACGGGTAAGTTGGTAATTTTGCCATTTGGCCACACTGTGAATCAATTAGGCCTTGATCATCATTGCCGAGACATTCTCCCACGGTGTCAAAATTCAGCTTCTACACTTGGAAGAGCCTTCAATTTTCCATTATTTGTTAAGGCTTTCTGACCTCTACACAACACTTCCTTAGCCAGGATAAAGAGAATGTGAGAAATCGAATCCCCTTGGTGAAGACCACGAGCAGTCCCAAATTAACCAACTGGACCACCGTTCACTAGAATAGAAATTCTTGAAGAAGAGAGAATTTCATAAATCCAAGAGAACCAATTTTGAGAGAAACCAAATCTTTGCAGGGTAGCAAATAGGAAATCCCATGAGAGAGTCAAAAGCCTTCTGGACATTCAATTTTATACCCATGCCACCTACCTCACAGATGATTGCATCAAATTTGCTAGCTTAAAGGCAAGACTAATACTTGAGGAAATGATTTTGCCTTTCTGAAAAGCTCCCTGTTCCTCAAAGGTAAGACGGGGAAGAAGACACGAGACTCTAGAAGCTAAGATCTTTGAAATAACTTTACAAAAGAAATTACCCATGCAAATTGGAAAAAATTTTTTAAGAGAAGAGGCACCCGAAACTTTTGGAATTAGGTTAACAAAACAATTGTTCACCCCCAAAGGAAGAGTTCCCACCCTGAAAAAATGAATGACAACTCTATAAAATTCAGATTCAACATTATCCCAGACGTTTAAAGAAGTTACCTAGGAAACCATCTGGATCGGAAGAGCTATCTAGATCAAGGTCCCAAACCGCATTTTTAATTTCCTCCTTAGATGGGATAGCCCCAAGATATGAATTAGAGTTTATCAAAGATAAACATGTAGGAGGGTGAGATTTGGGCTTCATCCCCCTGCTCACCTTCAGCTGAGCATCGGCATGTCCAGTTCAACCTTATGGAGCCTTCTGAGTTCCATCCTTTAGCTGGTGACCCTTCTTCCTCGAGCCAGTCTAGCCTTGATGCCAACCCTCGGTCTTTTGTGGTGCCTCCCACTCCTTCTGCTAGAACCAATAATCATTTGGTGCAGACAGCGATGGTCTCCGACTCCGCTTCGTCCCCCCTCTGCTTGTTGGGGAATCAAAAATTACTAAATTTACTTTCTCAGAGATGAATGTTGAAGCTCTCAATTGGCGGAATACCCTTGTGGGTCACTTCATTGGCAAGAGACCCCCCTTCCTCCTTATAAATGATATCTTACTCCGGCAATGGAAGCCTTGTGCTATCCATTGTTTCGTGTTGGAAAATGGGATGTTTGTTTTCAAGTTTTCTAATGAAGTTGATATGGCTCGGATTTTGGAGGCAGGGCCATGGTTAGTTGTGAGAAAACCTATTATCCTTCATCAATGGGTGAAAATCTTTTGGTTAATCAGATTAATCTCTCCTCCCTTCCAATTTGGGTTTCCTTTCCTGGTCTTCCCTTCCACCTTTGGGGAGAGACTGGATTGAGCACAATTGGATCTGTGATTAGTAAATCGTTGTATTTAGATTACAGAACAAAGAACGAAGATCGTCTTGCTTTCGCTCGAATATGTATCAAAATTTCTACCTCTGAGGAGTTATCGAATAACATCTTGGTTGAAAAGATGAAGGCAATGAGTTCTACCAGACTGTCCGGTATGAATGGAAACCTCCAGTTTGTCATGCTTGCAAGTCTTTGGATTTTTCAAACTTTTGCTCTACTCTAACTGGCATGGAAGAAGGTGATCTTTAGGAGGGCATGCCGTTGGAGATATTGGATGCTTTCAAGATGGCCATATGATCAATTCAGAAGTGGGTCATGATGCTTCTCAAGTTATTCAACCAGCTCACATTGCTGAGCTAGTTCTTAGTAACGCGGCTCAGGAGAAAAGTCCCATTAGGTTGCTTCAACAATAGTGCTCGAGGCAATCCAGTTCTTGGGGTGTGACACGGAGCCTCCTTCTAATGTCTTTTCTTTTAGCTGTTGTGGCATTGGGTCGGATGTTGGTGCGAGTCATGTTAGTAGTGGTCTATTCCTGCTTCAAGTAAGATCTGATTCTATAGTAAATCCATATCGAAAAATGGACTTTTTTGATTCATTTTCTAGCCATATCAACATCTCAGAAATGTAGAGTTCCTCAAGGAAAGAGAATTGTTTCGAGGAGATGTTGTTGGACGTAGTGCTAGAGGTCTCCCTGGGGAATGGAGGAGATCTTCAATTAGGTCAAATTGCAATAGCTGATGTAGATCATGATTTTGGGTTGGGGCCAGCTCTTGTAGTTGATGACCTTCTCTTAATGTCTTAAGAAGAAGAAGAAGAAGAAGAAGCACGGTAAGGAAAATAGTTCTGGTACTAGCAGAAAAAGCTCAAGAATGCGCAAGACTCCTCCTTCGAGTTTGGATCCAGGATCCCCTGAGGTGGATGGTTCACATTCCTCGTTATAATCCTAATGGGAAGAAGGTGGACTTTAGAATCAGGTGATTAATTGTTTGAGGCTGATTTTGTCCTTTGTTCCTCTTTGGGTAGCTTGCCTCCAGTTTTTTTGGCTGTAGGTTAATCCATTGTTTTGTTGTGGAGTTTTCTCCTTGTATTTTTCCTTTCTTTCTCTTTTAATATATTTTTCATTCATCCAATATATATATATATATATATATATATAAACATGTAAAATAACATCAGTAAATTATATGTCAAGGATATATGATTAAAATCTCTAACAAGATACAATCTATAAATCCAATAAATCACCATTGATAAATTAAAAACACTAAGAATGAGAGACCAAAACTATAAATAATAAAATTGTACCTTGTTAAGAATGCACAAGGGAGAAAGCCACGAGTAATCATGCATTTTTCTCACTTCTCCCTCTTTTTAGAATACACATTGTGAATAAAGATTAGAACTAGAGGAGGGACTTAGCTTTCTATTTATGCAGTTTCCCAATGGACCCACTCATTGTAAGTTCAATGGTTAATTGAAACCCACATTAGTCAGCCCATATTAAACTAATTGAAATCCGCATATCTCATTTAATTAGACCAAATATTAACTAAGATTTATCAAAACACAAATACCCAATTAATATGAGTCCACATAAGGACTTAGTTTCCAGTGAAAACTGACACGACTACTTGAATCCAACAAAGAAACCACCCTTGAGCGCTTTGAATACCTTATCTCCATTTCACAAATGGTCTGACACTATATATAAGTAAAGGATCTAGCCTGTTTTTTGAACCTTCTATTGTTCTTTTCAACACAAATGTGAAATGTCCTAGGAAAAACAAACCACCCACATGGACAATAATGGTTCCCACCCACCCCACCCCACCCCTCCCCTCCCTGAAGCTTTATCTTTCTAAGAGAAGGGTCAACCAGAGATAAAAATGTGACTGGATTCTAATCAAAATTGCGCATCCGAAATAGAGATGCTCCATTAACTATATATAGAAGCCCAAAATAAGGCACAGGAAGATGAACTGGTAATAAATATGTCTGCCGATAAAAAAACAGAAAAAAAAAAGAAAAAGAAAAAAAGGGAAGAGCATTCAAGCATAATATTCAAAAGTGAAATGCATGTCTTGGCATGACAGAAGAAGGCTAGGACATATTGCTACAATTCACTTCAAGGGCTTTGAATAAAATGAGAACTTAAGCTAATTGAAGGAAAATATTTTTCCATTGGTTGCCAGAGTCCAATAACAAATGCCATCATGATCATAATTCAACCGCTCCAAATAGATAGAAGAAGCCCAAATATACTCAACAGAGGAGCAAGGACCAAAGTACTCTAACCATCAATTTTATGTAAGGGTATAAGACACATTTGCATTTCTTTGGATAATGGATCCATGTCTTAAATTGGCACCAAATGAACTGATTAGGGAATGGATTCACTCTCAATCTCAAGCCCATTGGTAAGTTTGTCTAGAATTCTTGATCCATTTTAAAGATTGACCCACTTCGACATATTTTGGTGGCCACCCGAATGAGAAGTTTTCTGAGATCTGTGATGGTAATAGAGGTAATAGGCCCAAGCCTAAAGTACAGCATTGATGGATCTATCCGTGACTTGGAGAAGTATATGATGTACTATTGTCATGTTGAGTAAGTCATTGTAATTTGGGGTTTTTCGAGCTAGGATTCAGAGTGAGTTTTCTCGTCATTGCTTGGATGTAATCTCTCTCTTTTATATAGTGAAACATCTTCTTTTTCGCCCGAGAATGTAGCACACCACATCGGTGTGTGAACTTTGTTAAATCTCCGTGTTGTACGGATCTGGTTTTATTTTTTTATTTTTTATATTTGTTGATGTTTGCTTTAACACCCATTGCTTGTGCTCAATATGGGGCTGGTTAAAAATTTTCTCCTACCTTTGCTCCACCACCAAGAACTGCCTCTAGGTTTGGACTCGGGATTGTAGGAGAATGCACAAATGTGTCTGAAAACTGATTCATTTGAAGGGGAGCAAGTCGTTGTGGGCAAGGGTCTGGGGTCTTAAACTCCTAAAGCCCATCATTTTTCTATCCCTACTACAAATTGTATGCAGTATTGCAATCGTATTTTTTAACAGAAAAAAAAAAAGGTTAATGTTGAATTTTTAATTATAAATGTACATTTTAAGTTTCCCATACTTGAGAACTAATGCCACTAATACATTGATTGTTTCATTAGATTTTTTATTATTATAAACTTTCCTTTTTGATCATTACATTTTGTATTCTCAATCTATATCCTTGATTATAAAATTATTTTTATATTTAAACTCAATATATAATGTTAACTCAATATGTGTGAAGACAACATTTAGAGCTGAGAAAGGGAGAATTATGTGGGGGTCAGTGTGGATCCTCCATGTGCGGAAGGGTTAATAGAAATTTACAAGGAAGCATCAACATGAAACATAATTTTAGACTTCATGGGGGTAGGGTTGTCATTTTGTGCCCCCATATGCCTAGGTGAAGGAAGGACACTCCCCCACATAAACTATTTTTCCTATTTTATGTGCCAGGATGCATGGCCTCTACTCAGACAGAGAGGAGACGAAATGATGGTCCCACTGCCTGTGAAATACGAAAAACCCACCCAATTGATGCCAATACATGCCCCCTAGTTCACCTGTAATGGTGCAGGCCTTGTGACTGGGTAACATTATTTTTCTCATATTTTATGTACATTTTAAGACATCAGGTACTGTTTGGAGTACGTTAATTCCCTCATCTCTTTATTTACTATAAGAGAAAAAAACACATCAAAGATCTACAACCCCAACCATCGATCTCCACCACCAAGAACACCAGATCAGACAGGATTTTTCATTAGTAACAGGTGGGGGCGCTTCATCTCTCTCTCTCTCTCTTTCCTACTGCAACAGCCTAATCGAAAATGATAATGAATGTGTCTGACGGAGTGTGAAATTTTTTGGAAAAATTACTTGAATACCCGCTTTTGAGTTTTCTTTACAAAATTATCCAACCAAAGTTTCAGTTAGTAAAAATACTCGAAATCAGATTTGTGTTTACAGAACTATCCAAAATAGTGGTCCCTTTCCATCTTCCAAATACAATCAGGTACTTTTGTTAACTGAAATTTTGAGTGGGTAGTTTTTTAATCTCAAACCTGGTTTTGGGTATTTTGTTAATTAACTGAAACTTTGAGTGGTAGTTTTGTTTACTAAAACCTTGAAATGGTAGTTTTGTTATCACTCTTAAACCTAATTTTGGGTATTTTTGTTAATTGAAACTTTGAGTAGATAATTTTATAAATCCAAACCTAATTTTAGATATTTTTATTGACTAAAACTTTAGATGAATAAATTTATAAAGGAAATCCAAAACTGGGTAATCATTTAATTTTTTCAAATTTTGTTACACCCCCAATGATAGACTTTCGACATGAGATATAGACCCATCATATTAATAAATGCAAAATATAAATATATTTTTAGTCGTCATTTTCACCAATTGCGTGCTTGTAGTGAGGGTATTAGGGGTATCGAAAAATAGGTTAGTCCAGTGCTCAGTATTAAGGCCTTGTGATTTGAACTGACAACTAATTAGTGCTGGACAATTACATTTGGATTCATTGTGAGCCAATCCAAAGAGGTTTTAAGGAAGCGATCCAATCACTCATTGATTTGGCGGTGCCCAATCTGTCTGTTATCCCAAACTTTAGTAACCCAGCTTGGTGATAGTTATATAGTTACATAGGGTAAAATCGGACCAAGCAAGGCTAGGCTCAACTCAAGGCCTCAGCCCAGGTCTGGCCTGGCCTGTCCCCAAATTTGAAAATCCTAACCCAAGATTAGTCCATGGAGTAAAAGTCAAGCCTAGTCCAACCTAGCCCTACAACTAGGGGTGCAACAGGGCCGGGTTGGGCCGGGCTTCTTAAAACCCTAACTCAACCCTGAGTCCCATTAACTGGGCCCAAACCCACCTTGACCCTGACCCTGACCCTGACTCTGACTGTGACTCAGGGTCACAAAACTTCAACCTAGGCCCAACCCTTTAGGTTCAACACAACCCTTACCTGCCCTAATAGGCCCTGTTTTTTCAAGGTCGGGCCGGGATGACCTTGATTGACCTTGACCTTAACCCTGATTAACCTTGACCCTGGGTTACCATCAAGGGTCGGTTATACTCTGACCCTGACCCTACAAAATATGAAATAACTGAAAAAAATAAAAGTGGAGATAAACAAACACAAAGTCACAAATTACTTGTTATGAGGAGAACACCCTAAAGAAAACATTCAAACAATACAAATAATGCAAACTAATATGGTAAACAAAGAGTAGATCATCCTAAGAAAGCAAATAATCTAAAAAATTTCAATTATTTGTCATGATAAACAAAGAGATCATCCTAACATCCGTTTAGGGATGAAGGCGTGACACAATGTGAAATCAGGAGGTGGGATATCGAAAGATTCAAAATCCTAACGTCGGAGAGTAATCAGTGAAGATATTATTAAAGGCAGAAGGAAAGCAAGATATATGTTCTTTTTTTTTTTTTGAAAAAAAAGGAAGAAATATTGGTGAGAAGATACATTAGGGTTTTTGAAGTGTCAATGATTCAATGTCAAACAATATCTAAAATTAGGTTAATATCAGGGTTATCAGCGTCACAACCAGGGTCAACATTAAGGGCAAAAACCAGGGCCGGGTCGGGCCAAAAGTCAAGGTAAAAAAATCAAGGTCGGGTTCAGGGCCGGTTGGGCGGGCCAAAGACATTAACCCTTACCCGCCCTGACCCTGACTCAGGGTCAGAAATTTAAGGGGTCGGGCCGGCCCCCAAGGCCAAAATTTTTAGGTCGATACTTATTCGAAATCAGTGCGGGTTCAGGCTGCCAAACTTGCACCCCTACCTACAACATTCTGGGCTGGCTTCAGGTTCGTGGACTAAACTTGCACGATATTGAGGGAAACATTTTGAAGACTTTGTGACATGTTGGGTCACACACGATCCATATATAAGGTATAAGGGTAAAATGGTTCAATGAATCAATTTTCTTTACAAAAATAAATAAATAATTAAATAATTCCGTGGGATCCCAAATTTTAAAACGTTGCTGACAGTTTTCAAACCATACTGTTACATCCTATCACCCCGGTTCGGCCAGATTGCCTGGCTGGTTTCAAAACCATTTATACCCCATCTAGAAGTCTGTTAACTCTCTACAACTTAAGTTTTGTTGAGTGGCGACACATCTATAAGTCAATATGATTAAGGAACTTCCACATGCATAAATTTCTATTCAAATTAAGGAAGTAAACCAAGACTAGGAAAAACCTATTTCTAGTGAATTAAAACCAATGGGATTTAAATCTTGGTTTATTTACTCACCCTATGCATTGAAGATGCCTTTTTACAGTTTTCTATTAATCTACACACAAGCACAGTAATTGTAGAAGAAACTTTTCTCTTTTCGATAAAAAAAAATATTTTAATTTACTAAATGTCACGAAGTCTTTTGAACTTTGTCTTTCTCTTGCCATTAGAATCCCATGTGATCTCAATCTCTTATCTTATCCTATCTTTAGTAGTTTTTCTATTAGGATTGCAGTACTTGAGCCACACGGCTAGGGGTCTTGTGCTCTAACCATGGGATGGCATCGGTATCGGTAGCTGTGATATTAATCAGGATTGAATTGGTGGATATCGGTCCGATTTTACCCTGCTTTTTTTAACAAGTACTAACTGACTATTTTACCCCTGAAACGATATGGATAATCGATCCAGGACAATTAGGGATTGGGGATCGGTCTCACCCGATACCAATCCGATATGACCAATACGAGATTGATACTTGAAACCATGATTCTAAAAATGAGCAAGAGGACCTATAATCCGTTCTCATTCAGTATTGTTGCTGCCAAAAAACCCCACTAGTCGAACCTACACAAACACAGACGACGGAGGCCCGGAACTTTGTCCGGGGTTAGTCCTCCGAAGCTCAAGTCAGGGTCGGCCGCACAGTTCAATAAGGGAGTAATGGTGAGGGTATCAGAGCTTACCTCTTTCCTTCCTCTCGGCCTCCTTATATGCTTCTTCGGGGCTAGGGTTTCCTCTTGCCTTCTGGGGTCCACCTTCCTCTCTCTCCCAGTCTTGCTCCAATACCTCTGTCCTCCTTGTGGGGAATATTCCCCTTATGCAAACGACATGACAGAGCGTGATAGAGTCTTCGTACTCCCTACCTGGCGGGCGACACGTGTCCCGGTGGGCAACGCGTGTCCTCACCCTACTAAGCCGTATGATTTGGCTGTATCAGGAGCCCCCTTACTCCCGCTAGGAGTCTCTTCCTGTGGGAGTAACCAAATTTTTTGTAATTGTAATTTTTCCCTCTTTTTTCTGCCTTCGGCCTTATTCCTTCAGCTTTAGTTTTGCTTGCAACCGAGAGCTTCAGTCAGCCTATGTGAAGACCTTGGGTCAGTTCGGCTCGGCCTTGTCCGAGACACCGACCGAGGCAAGGACCTTAGGTTAGTTCGGCTCGGCCTTGTACGAGACCCCGACCGAGGTAAGCATTGCAACCGAGAGCTTCAGTCAGCCTATGTGAAGACCTTGGGTCAGTTCGGCTCGGCCTTGTCCGAGACACCGACCGAGGCAAGGACCTTAGGTTAGTTCGGTTAGTTCGGCTCGGCCTTGTACGAGACCGCCTGAGCACCGTCCGAGGCAAGGACCTTAGGTCAGTTAGGCTCGGCCTTGTCTGAGACCCCGATCGAGGTAAGCACCTTGGGTCAGTTCGGCTTGGCCTTGTCCGAGACCCCGTCCGATGTAAGCACCTTCGGTCAGTTCGGATCGGCCTTAGCTTGAGCCCCCGACCGAGGCAAGGACCTTCGGTCAGTTTGGCTCGGCCTTAGCCTGAGCACCGCCCGAGGTAAGGACCTTCGGTCGGGTCCGTTCAGCTTTGGTCGACCCCCGACAAAGGTGAGGACCTTCGGTCAGGTACGTTCGGATTTGGCCGAACTCCAAACCGAGGTGAGGACCTTCGGTCAGGTCCATTCAGCTTTGGCCGAACTCCCAACCGAGGTGAGGACCTTCGGTCAGGTCCGTTCGGCTTTGGCCGACCTCCCAACCGAGGTAAAGACCTTCGGTCAGGTCTGTTCAAATTTGGCCGAACTCCCCATTCGAGGCAAGGACCTTCGGTCAGTTCGGCTTGGCCTTAGCCTGAGCATCGTCCAAGGTAAGACCTTCGGTTAGTTCGGCTCGGCCTTAGCTTGAGCCCCCGACCGAGGCAAGGACCTTCGGTCAGTTCGGCTCGGCCTTAGCCTGAGCACCGAACCGAGGTAAAGACCTTCGGTCAGGTCTGTTCAAATTTGGCCGAACTCCCCATTCGAGGCAAGGACCTTCGGTCAGTTCGGCTTGGCCTTAGCCTGAGCATCGTCCAAGGTAAGACCTTCGGTTAGTTCGGCTCGGCCTTAGCTTGAGCCCCCGACCGAGGCAAGGACCTTCGGTCAGTTCGGCTCGGCCTTAGCCTGAGCACCGTCCGAGGTAAGGACCTTCGGTCAGTTCGGCTAAGCCTTATCCGAGACACCGACCGAGTTAAGCACCTTCGGTCAGTTCGGCTCGGCCTTAGCTTGAGCCCTCGACCGAGGCAAGGACTTTCGGTCAGTTTGGCTCGGCCTTAGCCTGAGCACCGTCCGAGGCAAGGACCTTCGGTCAGTTCGGCTCGGTGTTAGCCTTAGCCTGAGCACCGTCCGAGGTAAGGACCTTCGATCAGTTCGGCTCGGCCTTAGCTTGAGCCCCCGACCGAGGCAAGGACCTTCGGTCAGTTCGGCTCGACCTTGTCCGAGACACTGACAGAGGTAAGCACCTTCGGTCAATTCGGATCGGCCTTAGCTTGAGCCCCCGACCGAGGCAAGGACCTTCGATCAGTTCGGCTCGGCCTTAGCCTGAGCACCGCCCAAGGTAAGGACCTTCAGTCGGGTCCGTTCAGCTTTGGCCGACCCCCGACCAAGGTGAGGACCTTTGGTCAGGTATGTTCGGCTTTGGTTGAACTCCAAACCGAGGTGAGGACCTTCGGTCAGGTCCATTCAGCTTTGGCCGACCCCCGACCAAGGTGAGGACCTTTGGTCAGGTATGTTCGGCTTTGGTTGAACTCCAAACCGAGGTGAGGACCTTCGGTCAGGTCCATTCAGCTTTGGCCGAACTCCCAACCGAGGTGAGGACCTTCGGCTGTATTCATTTGGCAGAGTAAAGGTCACCAAACAGGAGAGTTCTTCTTAATTGCCGTAAACCAGCTTTCATAATTTCCATGAATAAGATCCTCCAGGGTTTAGGATGAGGAATTACAACTTAAAAGTGCGTAAGAGCAAAAATTGCAAAATGCGAGTGTGCTTGCTACTCTTGTACGAGGCTTGGTTCTGCTCCATCGGCTTGAAGGGTTTCTTCCATCTGGATGTACTTATTGCACCGAGCTCTCAATTCGGCCAGGTTCTTCGGTGTATGCTTCGCCAAAGACCTTTTCAACTCCTTATCCTTGACGCCTCCTAGCAGGGCTGTGAACTCCTCTTTCGGGTCCAGACCTCTGATCGTGACATTCTCTTGTTGGAAGCGCTTCATGTAGTTTCACAGTGATTCTCCTTCATGTTGCTTGATGTTGGTCAAGTTCAACGTGGTCTTCTGAAGGGGTTGGCTACTGGAGAATCCCTTCACGAAGAAGTAGCCTAGATCGCTGAAGCTGTGGATCGACTTCGTCGGTAGACGGTTGTACCATAGCCTTACCGCTTCTCTTAATGTTAGTGGTAGGGCGCGACACATAATATTTTCGGAGACTCGATGGAACTGCATGGCGACCTTGAAGCCTTCCAGATGATCGACGGGGTCCCCAGACCCGTCATAAGTGTCATACTTGGGTAGGAGAAAGCCGATCGGGAGCGGATCCCTCATGACCTCATCAGCTAGAGCCGTGTCATTAGTGAGGTTTGGCTCGCGGGTTCCCGTCTGATTTTCTACCACCTTCTTGATCTCGTCTTTCATTTCTAGGATCATCCGCCTCAACCCCGAGTCCTCGTGCCTCTCATTGTCTCCTCGACACCGATCCCCATCTGGATCTCTGGCGGCACGCTGCGTCCTACCTCGGGGTGAGGGACTTTCCCTCATTGCTCGGTTTCGAAGGTTATGACCAGATCTTATAGATCTTGTACTGCTCCGGTCCTTGTCTCGAGCCCTCTCAAGCTGGATGTGGGGGCCTGGCGGTGCTCCGCCGGTCCTCTGAGAGACAGCTTTGGAGACCTCCTTCATCACCTCGACCATCCGGTCATACTTGTTCTGGAGGGCTTCGAATTGCTCCCTCGTCATGTATTCTTGCGCTTTGGGAGGGGGCGGAGGATCACTACCTTCGCGTACTGAATATCCTCCTGAGCGCGGGTACCATATGGATACTTCCCGGTCATCAATACCCCTTACTCCTCCTATCTCAGCCGAGGGAGGAAGCCCCCCTGGAGGTTCTTCCCCCATATTCACATTTGACGCTGCTCTTATCTTCCTGCGGTTGTAGGCTCTCCCCACCATTACTGTCGTTCCCACAGACGGCGCCAATCTGTTGCTGCCAAAAAACCCCGCTAGTCGAACCTACACAAACACAGACGACGGAGGCCCGGAATTTTGTCCGAGGTTAGTCCTTCGACGCTCAAGTCAGGGTCGGCCGCACAGTTCAATAAGGGAGTAATGGTGAGGGTATCAGAGCTTACCTCTTTCCTTCCTCTCGGCCTCCTTATATGCTTCTTCGAGGCTAGGGTTTCCTCTTGCCTTCTGGGGTCCACCTTCCTCTCTCTCCCAGTCTTGCTCCAATACCTCTGTCCTCCTTGTGGGGAATATTCCCCTCATGCAAATGACGTGACAGAGCGTGATAGAGTCTTCGTACTCCCTACCTGGCGGGCGACACGTGTCCCGGTGGGTGACGCGTGTCCTCACCCTACTGAGCCGTATGATTTGGCTGTATTAAGTATCAACCATGGTTTGAGGAATCGGATCGGATCAACTTGAATCGGTCTAAATACAGTTTTTTAATTGACAGCAAAAGGTTTTTTTTACTGAGATAAGAGTCCATGCGAATAAGGAATACTGGAGTCCAAGCATATTGAAATTAAGGTCAACTAAGACTACGAACCCAGTCATGAAACTCAATATAGCTGTAAGAGCGGGTCTCAATCCTCATGTGAACGTACGTGAATTCAGTTATATATTACAAACGAGAAGCTCACCAAGAGGAGTCTCAGCAAGCAATATTGGCAGCTTCGTAAGCATTGAAGTTTCTGGGCATTCTGATTCTGGTTCTAGGTAGAAACCTATATAGACTTCAAGAAGCCTTTGGATTTAAACAACGATTAAGAGGAATGCTTAAGCGAGAAGGAATGATTTGCAGAGAATGTGGCAAGGGATTTCAATCATGGAAAGCTCTATATGGTCACATGAGGTGCCACCCTAAGAAGGAAAACGAAGATGCTCCTTTGCCACAGGAGAAATCGAGAAGAATGAGGTATGACAACAATGGCACAACTTTATCTTCTTTTATTTTGGAGACTGATCAAGATCAAATAGAGGGAGCCCTATGTTTGATGATGATTTCTAGAGGAGTGGGTCAATTGGATGGGTTCAATTTTGTTGAAGCAGAGTCTTTAGATAATGATACTGTGGTTTTAGAAGCTCAAAATAGATCATCAGCTCTAGGTAAGCTAAATCCTGGAAAGCAAGATGAAAATTTTGATTTTTCTTGTGATAGGAATTATGAGAATCTGAACCACCCAAAGATGAAGAAACCCAGAAACAAAAATTCAAAATATGTTGATTCTGATTCTGGGTTTCTGAGGGTTGGTCCCAACAAGGTTGAATCTACAGTTAACAAGGGGAATCATAAGGGAGGTGAAGATGAATTGGGAAAGATTCCATTAAGGAGACTGGAATGGACCGAACTGATTCTAGCAATAGAAAAAATAATGGTATAGGCAAGAAGAACAGTTCATCTAATGGTAACTATATTGGATTGGAGGAAGATTCTGAAATCTGCAGTGACAATCAAAACCAAAGCAGGTTTAAGTGTAAAACCTGTAAAAAGACCTTCCATTCTCACCAAGCTCTTGGAGGACATAGGTCCAGCCATTACAAGGCCTGCTTTGACTCGAGTATCGAAGTTATTGAAAACAACATTGAAATAGATGTTCTTGCTAATCGAACAATTGATGGTAAGCTTAACAAGCCTTGTAGCAATGAGACTTTGATTAAAGGAGAGCAAGACGAGAAAATTAATGGCGTTTCAGGAAGTAGTTGTGGATCAAAGAAGAGCACGAGGCATGAGTGCTCAATTTGTTTAAAGGTTTTTGATTCAGGTAAAGCTTTGGGTGGCCACAATAGTTCCCATTTGACTAGGGATTCTAAATACAAAGACAATCTTCCTGAGATTAGATATCCAATCAATCTTAATCTCCCACCTCCTATTGAAGAAGAAACCAGGGACGTCATGGAGATTTGAATTCAATCTCTGGTGGGTCAGAAACAATGCAAAAGGTTATAGTACCATTGGCAGCTTTGAAGTAGCAGTATTTTTTATGCTCTCTTTTTATTTTCTTTTTCTATCTCCAAAATAAAAAAAATACAATTTATATTCCTCTTATTCCAATGTACAGGTGTCTCATAAAAGTTGCAAGATTAATTAGTCTTTTTCCGGTAGATAAGCTGAAATCAAATTCAATATATTTGACAATTTGAAGCTAGTTTCTTCAAGGAAGGTCTTCTGTGATTATTCTTGATATATAAAATGTTACTTAAGTTGACAATCTCTCCCTGTGTATGATAACCTAGTTAATTACCTCTTGAAAACTTGGAACTTCAATCATCTCTATCGAGGTCAATTCATCTATTGGGGTTTAAGTTCTCTCTCTTAAGAGACAAGAGCTTGCAATGCTTTTAGTATTTTTTGTAATTTTATTTTATTTTATTTATTAAAATTTTTTTTTTTTAAGAAGATATGAAATTTATTAAAATCGAAAAGGAGGACTTCAAGCAAGAAAACAAATACCAACGGCATCTATTGGCTCTCAACAAAATCTGAATCTCGGACAAGTTAGTGCATCAGGGTATGGTTACACTCTGAAGTAATGGGTATGGTTGGATAAATAAATAATTAAAGGATTTTACTTTATTGAATCTCACGTCATGTGCTTAGGGGTTGAACACGCATATTCAAATTAATGAAGTAATGGATTGAGGAATCGTATCGGCTCAAGCCAATCCAGATCTGTATCGGTACCCACCAATCCCATATCAGTGTAATGGATTACGATAAAGGGATAAAGGGTAAAACAGTAAAAAAGAAATCAATTTTCAAAGAAAAAATAGGGGCAAAACTAGGGGTAAAATAGGACTGGGTTGGGTCGGGTTTCTTTAAACCCTAACCCAATCCTAAGTCCTCAAAATTCAACCTAGGCACAACTCAATCCTACTGGGTTCATGTTTAGGCCCAACCCTGTCGGGTTCATACCAACACAACCCAACCCTGCCCTAATTGACCTTGTCAGGGCCGGGTTGGATCAGGTTGAATCGGGCTGGGTTGGGCTAGCTGGGTTGGATTGACCCTAACTTCTACAATGGTTTGGATTAACCTTAATTGACTTGTTTTTGCCATTCATATCCTCTGCATTAAAAAATTATAAAAATATGAAATACCAATTAGAGCCTAAATTTTAATACAAAAATTCAGCCCTAACCTTCAGGGTCAAAAAACTTGACCAAGTCCTGTTCAAGTGCAGATCAGGCCGAGACGGGTTTGGGTTGTCAGGGCCAAATTTTCACCCCTATACAAAGCTATTTGATCGCACTAGGCCGATCCAGGATCAGTATTGAATGACCAATACTGTAAACTTGAACCGTGACTCGGAATGTCAATTAAAAGTTCAACCCTAGAAGGATTTCAATCATGGAAAGCTCTATATGGTCAAATGAGGTGCCACCCTAAGAAGGAGAACGAAGATGTTGCTCTGCTACAATACTGATACAAATTTATCTTATTCTGTTCTGGTGATTGATCAAGAACAAATAGGCAGAGCCCTATGTTTGATGATGCTTTCTAGGGATGTGCCTCAATGGGATGGGTTCAATTCTGTTAAAGCAAATTCTTAAGATGATAATCCTATGGTTTTAGAAGCTCAAAATAGATTATCAACTCCGAATAAGCTAACCTGAAAAGCAAGATGAAATTTTAATTTTTTTCCTATGGCAGGAGTTGTGAGAATCTTAACAATAGATAAAGAAACCCAAAATCAAAAGGTTAAAATATGTTAGCTCTAATTCTGGGTTTCTGAGGGTTGGGCTCAACAAGGTTGAATCTACAGTTTCTATTCATGGAATCTAAGGAATGACAAGGACAATCATAAGAGAAGTAAATTGGACTATTCTGAAGATGGATTGGGGAAAGATTCTAGTAAGGAGGCTGGAATGGATGAAACTGATATTGGTTCAATCAAGAACAGAAGAAATGGTTGCTATAATGGATTGAAGGAAGATTCTGAAATCTGCAAGGACAATCAAAAGAGAAGCACATTTAAGTGTAAAACCTGCAATAAGACATTCCATTCTCACCAAGCTCTTGGTGGACACAGGTCCAGCCATTACAAGATCAAGGCCAGCTTTTCCTCGAGAATCAAAAACATTGAAAATAGCATTGAAACAGAGCTTCTGCTGATCCAACAGCTAATAGTAAGCTTAACTAGCCTTGTAATAATGAGACTCTAATTGAGGAAGAGCAAGACAGGGACATCGATGGTGTTTCAAGAACTAGTTATGGATCAAAGAAGAGCAAGGGGCATGAGTACATTGCCTTTTAAGGAACCCTCTACCGAAAAATAAATAAACCCTGCACTCTTTCTCTCTTTTCTTATTTATTTATTTATTTATTTTTCTATCAATTGGTTTCTAGGCCTTCGGCCTGACTAGTCCCGCGGACTCATACTGACTCCACAACGGCATGGACCGGGTCATACCAGGGTCGAATGAGAACCATTCAACTTTCACTGAAAGCATTGAAGAGCACCAAACAACTCCATGTGAGTGACCCAAGGTGTGTCTAGTGGGAGTCGAATTCAAGACGTCCTAGTTTACGACTCGTACCAAGTTCGTTGCTCACCAACTGCGCTACCCCCTTGGGTTTCCCTGTTTCCTCTAATTTCTCACTTCTGCCACTATATTAGAGGATCTATACCACAATACATTTCTGGATTTCTTAGCTAGGCTTTCAATCATAGACTCGGCAATGAAAACCACATGTAGGTGAATTTATCAAAATTCAAATATTAATCTATCAAGTCGACTTGCTGCCAAACCATCTTTTTTGGGGATTTAGAGTTAATTAAAACACGAAAACAACAATTATATCTTCACCTTCAAACAATTTAAATTGGGATTTATATTCACCAGAATGACAAGGATGAAATTATAAGAGATTATCAGATTCCATGTTGTGGTAACTGGACCAGTAACATGTGGAAATCCACCAAAAATAGAAAATTACTATCCCTAATTTTTTTTTATTATTATTTTATTTATTTATTTATTATTATTCTTTTATTTTATTTTTATAAAACTCAGAGATGTATGCTGGTGATGTTATAAGTCAGTTTATTTGTAAGCCAAACAACTAATAGAAATTTAAATAGAAAATCAAACTTAAATATATATCTTCTAAAAACTTGAAAACTAAAATACAGGAAGTACTACCTCGTCCTCACACTTTAATGAACCTTGAGCAAAGTACAAAAAAAATGGGCAAGCTCTACTATCTTTGTAGTACTAGAAAGAATAAACATATTGTTGTCTATATACTCTCACCTACAAAAATTGGATCTTATTCAGCAAGAACTTAGTCTGACCCTCCTTGTTCTTCTTCAACTCCTGTTGCTTCTCTGTTTCCAACTTCAGTGTTACCAACATGTATCTCTTCATGTATGTAACAAACTGCTTCTTGTCAAAAGATGGTTGTTCTTGGAGACTATGTTAAGAATATAAACAACCTTGATAGTTTGGTCATCCACATCCACATCCTCATATCCTCACCCCAAGGTTGGCACCAATGTTAACATCAACAGTGAACAACCAACTACCCCATAACTTCCCTGCATTCCATTGTAGATCTCGGTGTGTGGAAATGAATCCGTGGGAAGCTCATCTCCTATGAGAAGATACTGATAGACAATCATCATTGCAGAGTTCCTCAACGGCTTTTAATACAACTAAAAATATGATGAGAGGAGAGCAACACTAGTGAAAGAAAGAGCTTTATTAGGGATATTACAAAGAAAACATGCCATCAATAGAAAACAAGCCCAATCACAACTCTATTCATTTCATGTCAAGTCAACTCGGGTAGTGTGAACTCTGGTTGTAAATATTTCATTAGTTTCCTCCCATATCTCAACCATGGTAACGATCTAAAACATTCATGAATTGCTTCTATATACAGATAAAGCAATCCAAAATTTATAGAAGAAATTTACAACAAAAAAAAAAAAAAAAAAAAAAAAAAAAAATCGTCGAATAAATGTGTACATTCTTGTTTTTTTAACCGCTCAATGAATCAAACATGAATGTATTTTCATACAAACTTAATGAAATCACACACCCAACTTTTATGAATAGGAAGTCCTTTTTTTGGCATCGAAAACATGAGGTTCCTTGTTTAAGAGTACGAGTAATTTCCTATGAACAAGGGGCAAAAGGGTAGAAAATCAATTTTTAGAGAAAAACGGTGGCAAAATTGTTCGATCCCACAGATATGTGCCGATCCAGGATCAGTATTGGAGATGGTTTTAGGTATCAGTATTGGATTGATGGAATCGTTTGGGTACTCGGTGAGAATAATCTCAATACCTGGTGATCCAGGATCAAGTATCAGTATTACCATTAGGACAGGGGTAGAATTATTAAAAAAGAATATATTAATTTCAAATTAACCATTTAATAACTTCCATTAAAGTTAATTTTAATTAAGAAGAAAGAATATATTAATTTAAAATTAACCATTTATTGACTGTCACTATAGAAAAACTTTTGAGCGTTACATGGTAGTAATAATAACCATTGATAAACGAATAGCAATGGTTAATAACATCCAATGTAGTTTACAATACGGGAAGAAATAAAATGTATCCTGACTATCTTACCAAAAAAAATGTGTATCCTCACTAGGGAGTTTGAGAGAGACTATCACTCTTCCTTTAGTTAAGAGTTTGGTGATGCTGACTGTAATTATCGAGGGGTAAAAACACTTCAATGAAAGGCTAATATCGTGTGGAGATCTTGTACTTGCAGGGCTTACGGAACCCTTGATCTCCCTTACTGATTTATTTTTTGAGAACCACCCTCGCCGGTAGAACGATTTGCAATTTTCTACTAATCTACATCAACCCAAAAACCATGTTGGGTGAAATGATACATACTTCAGCATTCCCTGTCGGATCCAATTCTTGGTTGATAGATATTTTATTGTTGGATCTGATACGGACGAAGGGTAATAAGACAAAAAATCATTTTTCTTAAACCTAAAATTTTATTTTTTTGGTTACAACCTTAAACCCTGCCAACCTCTATAAAACACTTTGTTTGAAAAAGAAAATCCAATCTCTAAAGCTAGATCCTCTAAATAATCGATTATCTATATGAAGAGGAGATAACCGTAAGAGCTACCGACGGAAGCTTTGCAGTGAGCTACCATAAACGTACCCAAACCATCCACCAAGATCAAACCGCGGCTTCCTTTGGAAGAGTTGACTGACCATGCCCCATCAGTAAAGGCGAAGAACCATGTCAAAGATGGATGCACCAAGTTGATAGTCAAATATGGGCATGACCCAAACATGTCAAGGGTTGTGTGCAACCCAACAGGTCTTTCCTTCAGATTGTTTGCAATCAAATAGCGCTTTCCTTCAAAAACAAATAAAAAAGATGACACTAAAACCCACAAATCTAGAGAGATAAAGCTTAAAAGAAAAGAAAAAAAAAAAACATATTTATTCTTAATTTGCCAGATTTGTAACAAAGGCACTTCCAATTTAAAATGAAATCGAATACATTTGGACAATTCAATGATGGTTTGTTTAAATAGAAACCAAATCTCTAAATTGATCTGTCGACATTCACCCAAAAAAAAAAAAAAGAGAATTTGAACTCTCGACATGCAAAAAATGTGATTTTTAAAAACAAAGAGCTATTGGTAGGGGTGTCAATCGGTCGGTCCAGCTTGGTTTTGGTTCGGGTTGAGTCGGTTTCGGTGTGGGAAAGCTGAAACCGAAACTGAATCAATAAGGAAATTCCGGTTTTGGCTTGGTTTCGGTTTCGGTGCGGTTTGGTTTCGGTTTGTCTTCGGTTTTTTAAATTGATTTGTAACCGGGTTGGTTTTGGTTTTTGGTCCAGTTTGAATTCGACTTTCCATACAAATGTATACAAAACTATGCAAATTTTGATTTTTTTAATGAATTTTGGAGTGTTTCGGTTTCTTACCAGTTTGGTTTTAATTTCGATCCAAGGTTTGAGTCGATTTCGGTTTGGTTTTGGGTTCATCCGGTTTCCGATGAGGTTAGATTTGGTTTTGGGGTTGCAATACTCCAAACCGAACCAAACCAATAAGACTTTGGTTTGATTCGATCCATGTTATTATCGGTTTGATCTGGCCGATTTTACCCGTTCGATTTACGAATTGACACCCCTAGCTATTGGGTTATGAGGCACCGACAAACTTGGGTAGACCCAGCTGGACCTGACAAACTGCCCGAGAAAAAACCGTACACACTACTTTTTTTTACATAAATAATTTTTTTGAGGAGAGGGAGAGCCGCCGACTACCCCATCTGATATGGCGGCCGCTACCGACGTTGCTTTTCCTGGAGGAAGCTCTCTTGAGGCTCATCTTCTTGAATCGTTCTTCATCTCAAGCTTTAGCATCAAGGTATGATGATCGATTTAGTTTTGTTCTCTCTCTCTCTCTCTCTCTCTCTCTCTCTCTCTCATGATTCTTGACATATATAAGTAATAAGATCTTGGTCTGTTAAATAATTTAGCCTGGTGGAGATGTCCTGGAGAACTTGCATGAAATCAAATCAACGATTTACCACAAGATTAAAAGGGTTAGTTTATTTCTTTATTTATGTAATTAATGTTTTTAAATTAAATCTCTTTCTCTCTCTCTCTCTCGTGTGCATGTGAATGTGTCTGAACATTAAGATGACATTCTGTAATCTTTGAAGCAGGAAGCAGTGAGAACTAGTGGTTATCAGAAATTGAAGGCGAGTCTTTGGAGAATGGAATTCATGGCTGTGAGATGAAGATGGGTTTTCCATATTCAAGCAAATCTCTGAGATTTGCCCCTAGACCTAGTTATGGACAACTAGGGACAAAGTCTATGGTAAAAGCGAACCATTTTTTTTTTTTTTGCGGAGTTACCAGACAAGGACTTGAACCAATGTGATGTAAGTTGTATTCATCGAAGCTTCCTTCATATAATTCTTTGTTGCAATTGCAGAAGCTATGGAGTAGGATTTTTCTTTATCAATGTCGGACGGTCTCTGCTGCCTCCATTTCCTTGCATTACTAAGATTTTAAACTAATTTTGCCCCTTCTCTTTGTCAGCATTCATGGCTATTTTCAGTTTAAACATAAGTTTCATTTTTTTTTTTTGAAACAGGTCACCATAACTCCTGAAGTTGTATCAGAGCTATCATGGCAGAGCTTGTGAAATTGTACGAAGGTTCTGACCAGGGAATGAGATTGCCCGCTTACAATGGAAGAAAGAGCTTATACACCGCTGGTGAACTTCTGTTTACTTGGAAGGGGTTCAACATTAAACTTGTGGAAGAAGATGATGGAATCAGGAATAGAACATGCAGAAAATCTGGGCGTCCAAAGGTTGTGGATTGAGGTGACTCAGTCGCAGTGGTTACTTTGTTTCAGAATTACAAGGTTTCTTTGATCGTTCATCAAAGATAGTTAACATGCATGAGGTTTTTAGATCATGTGGAGTGGAAAATCAGTCATTGTTTTCGTGAGGCGTGACAACGTGGTCGGCTTTGGTCAAGATGGATCTAAATATGGATGCTTCAGGTCGTCCTAGATTTAAGATGGCTTAATGTGCTGTTTCTAATTTTATTTTTGTGTGGACATTGAGTTTTGGTCTCCTTTTTCTGTTGATGACAATGCTGAAGGTGGAGTAGGAGATCCTTCTCAATCGCCTTGTTTTCTGTTTGGGGCTTCTTCTTGGCTCCTTTCTGCTTATATATTATTTCTTTCTTTTTCTTTTTATATTTAATGCCAATGTTTTCTAGCGAAAAAAGGAATCAATGGTCTCAAGTAAGGGTTATTTACTCAGTTGCTCCTATCCTTTTCACCCCCGCCACTACGGGGCCATGGGAGAAGAGTGAACAAAACTTAAACCAGCAGCATTAGACATTGGGTGGCGGCGGTAGTTGTTCATGGATAGAGGGATTGAAATTGCTATCAAATTCAGGCATTATTAGTCTAGGGTTAGACTGATGTGTCATTGATGATTCAAGAAGAAGAAGGAGGAGGAGGAGGAGGAGGATTAATATGTCTTTTTGTATTCTAAAACTAACACCTCTCTTACGGTGTTAGTTTTTTTGGTTTAAATGTAATCAACGAATTCTTAGGCGGAGAACGTAATATAGGCAAACATGAGGGGAGGTTGATGTAAATGACCCTATCATAAATTGTTGTGAGTTGATCTATTTCCAAAATCTAGGATCAGATTGAAAGGCCTGATGTTGCAAGGATAGAATTCTAGAACTTGCATATAAGGTCATGGGTGATTGGAACCTGTCGAGGACAAAATCTATCCGTTGATCGTAGAGTGACTTGATCTCTTAATGGGTAAGGAATTTGGATCCCGAATTTTGTGTGCATGTTGTGACTTAGGAATTTTGATTGTCATTTTGAGATCCATCCAAATACATTTGGTATGCTAACTTAATGCAAATTCAAATCGGATTTACTATTGGGATAAATTCTGTCCTTAAGTTTGGATAGTGATAGTTTTGCCTCGTTTTATATCAGTGCGCCAATTTTGACTGTCTGTACACTAAATTTTAGACATGTAATAATAAGAAAATTTGGAGTGGTTTCTCTTAGGAGTTCATGATCTAAAGGTTGACTATTGACAAGTAAGGGAAACTTTGGTTTTCTGGTTTTCTAGGACTGTTCACTGATGAACCCTGACAAGTGAGAAAAAATGATAAAGTAGCATAGAATGAAAATATTGGAGGATAGGTGTAAATCATTGAACTACCTTGTTAAATAAGGTGAGTGAGGATCGTTTCATGTGTGTGTGTGTATATATATATATATATACTTACTGATGAACCCTGACAAGTGAGAAAAAATGATAAAGTAGCATAGAATGAAAATTTTGGGGGATTGGTGTAAATCATTGAACTACCTTGTTAAATAAGGTGAGTGAGGACCATTTCATGTGTGTGTGTGTGTGTGTGTATATATATATATATATATATATATACATATATAGGTGATTGAGGATCGTTTCATCTGTGTGTGTGTGTGTGTGTATATATATATATATATATATATATATAGGTAGCAAACAAGTGACGACAGGAAAGTTAGTTTAGTATTGTCGAGGTAAGTGGAACTTCACAAATATAATAAAAATATCAAATTGAAGTTCTTTTTAAGTGTTGATTTATCCTTATAGGTTTTAGCTATGGGTACTATTCCTCCTTCATCAGACTTTGTTTTGAGATGTCTTGAGAAATCTTCTTTAGTCTTTTTTATTAAAGTAAATTTATTTGCTTTTGTAAATTATCATTCACTTTTAGACCCACATAAGAAGAGAGGTTGTAATATCCGAGTTGATGACTTGGATGGGAACTTTGGTCTGGGATGGCCAAAATTTATTATGTAATTATCCTGACAAGCAGAAAGTTCCAGATCAATACAAAAAAGCATCACGGAACAAAATACAAGTAATGTGACAAGCCATTTGACCATTCAATGTCTTGTGTTTAAGTTTCTTATTTTCTATGGTTTTCTATTGGTGATTTTAATTTAATATAATAAAGTGTCTTATAGGACGAATATGAAATTAATTCTCGAGGGAAGAATTGTGTCTTCAAAAATTGGGTCTGCTATGGACTTCCTTTAAATTGTAATTATTAGAAAAAAAAAATTCGTATACATCAGAAGAAGGATTAGTATGTATTTATTTGTTATGTATATATGTTGATGTGCTCTCTTGTTCATTTGCTAACTAGGTTTATAATTTTGTAGGCAAAACTTTGGAATCCAAATCCAACTTGATTTTCCTCATCGGAATTCGACCTGCTTAACCCCAATTGTAGTAGTAGACTCTTGTAATGGGTTGTTTTGCTTAACCCATAGCGGATTATACGAAAAGCTATAGGAGATTACATGCAACTGCCGGAATATATTAACAATGGAAGTCTCTACATCCGAATGTTTGGTTTTGGTTATGTAATATTTCTGGTAAATTCAAGGTGTTGGCTCTCCCTTAATGTGACTTACATACCTGCAGATAATGTATGTTTGGATTTCAAGAAATAAAGTTTTATTTCAGCTGGGCATCACCAATTGAGAGCCTAGTGTTTCAATTGAAGAGGAAGATGTGTTAGGGTAGTTTGGGTATTAGCAAAAATAAATTCACGAGTTAATAGCCATTTCTCATGGAGAGGATAGAATCTTTCGGATTGGGGGGAGGGGGTGATATTTTTCAAAATGTCTAGGGGAAACATGATATTTTGCCAAAGTACAAGGGATGGGAGTCCTCCCAAAGAAATACAAAATGATCGATCAAAATATGTTGGTGTATTCATTCAAGAGATGGGCATGGATAACCATAGTTGAGTGGGACTACAAGGCATTACAGTAACCCGCCTAACCCAACCCTAAAGAAGAAAGACACTCCCTTACACTCACTAGAAAACCAATACCCGAAACCCATACACGAATCAAGAAAGAATTACAAGATAGGACGAGTTTGAGCTCATGTTGCATTTGTTATATTTATGTTAATTATTGTTTATCATGAGATGTATGATGTGTGTGTGAGGATGTTTATGAGAGAGAGAGAGAGAGAGAGAGAGAGAGAGAGAGAGAGAGAGAGAGAGAGAGAGAGAGAGAGAGAGAGAGAGAGAGAGAGAGAGAGAGAGAGAGAGTATGTGTGGAAAATGGTTGTCGTGCAACACAGTGTGGCCGGGTGTATTCTAATACCTTGTCTCCATATTGGAATTGTTGGTGTTTGATGGAATATTCACTCACTTAGTATACATAAGGTTAAGCTGACAACCCAGGTGCTACAACCCCTTGCAAGTAGGGGGAAAGGTATTGGCTAATCCCATTTGTGGTTGGTCTGATGAACCTTTCTGGAATACCACGTTCGTAGTAAGATGCAATTGTTGCCGAAGGCAAACACAACCCGCGGGGCCGATGGTAATTCCAGTGCTAAGGCAATTAAGGGGTTATTAATAAGGGCTTAATTACTGGGCAACCGAAGTACGCATGTAGGGACCGACTCCTGACTCGTAACTAGCTTGTATCGCTAGGTGACCAATGGCGCATTTTGAAACCAAGGATACCACCTATGTTGTAGTAGCACTAACTATATTCAGGTTTAGTATTATTATTTACGCTGTGTAATAATATGAAACCATATTTGCATTATGATCACTTTTGTTTTTCATCCATTGCATTATTTTGGATGCCTTTGCTTGCATGCTCTCACCCCTCATTAGGCTTAGTGAAGCGCACCCCATAGTTGTCTTTACTTTTAGATGGTGACATAGGTTCTCAGATGATAACATGTGGTAAGACACCAGCTACTATGGCTGATGAGTTTGAGGCGCATGATCAGGACTGCATATGCAATGATTGTGCTTACGGAGCACCAGGAAGATGATTGTGGATCATTTTATTCTTTTTTTTTCTTTTGTGTATACATTATTGTAGTTGTAACTGTCATGGTTATATAATCAGTATAGCACTTATATATGTAAATGTGATAGAATGTAGATGTAACCAGTTGTTATTTATGAGTATGACCTTGTATCTTTCCTATAATTCATTAGTTAATGTTTCTTAATTGTGGCGTTAAAGTGCTGCATCATAAATTCCAGGGGATTGTCAGGATATTAATTGGCTTAACCTTCCTATTTGTGAGGTGTGCAATACTTGTAAAAATCCCTATGTAAAATCATGTAACTGATTGCAGTTCTCTACTACCCTATTGGGAACATTAGTAGTTGTGCTTAGTAGAATGTGATAACAGTGTCACACCCCACCTTTTCTAAGGGCCGGAATATGACTAGGACACTTACCGCCATCCTAAATGACCTTCCAGGATCTGAAATTTTGTACCATGGCATTAATATGTAGAGGAAATACATAATATATATAAGTAAACCATAATCTGCAGAATTTAAAGTGAATATATATATATATATATATACATCAAGGTTATTCGGTATTAGATTGAGCCACGACATATACAATAGTCAAAATATTATTTACATTAAAATAACAAAATATCAGAATAACATAATAGCAATGGACAATGGTAATCCTCCTCATGGAACTGTAATCACAACCATCGTATACTTAATCAGTATCGTGTTACTCAGTCTCTGTATCCATTGGTCATTGGCAACAAAAGAAGAAGAGTCGAGCTTTGAAGATATTCCCATGTGTCCTCCCATTGGCACATGTGATGTGTATACCTGTGCCAATAGGGTAGCATTTTCTTGCCCAAAAAAAAATCATTCTTTTGCAAACCATTGCTGATATCAAATATATAAACACAGATTAAAAGTAATAACATTACATTTAAAGGTTTTGAAAGCAACCATTGAAGTAATTTTTATTAAAAAAAGGACGTTAATTTAAAATTAACCATTTAATAACTTCCATTAAAGTTAATTTTAATTAAGAAGAAAGAACATATTAAATTAAAATTAACTATTTATTGAGTGTCATTATATAAAAACTTTTCAGCGTAACATGGTAGTAATAATAATCATTGATAAACGAATAGCAATGATTAATAACATCCACTGTAGTTTACAAAACGGGAAGAAATAAAATGTATCCTCACTAGGGAGTTTGAGAGAGGCTATCAATCTTCCTTTCGTTAAGAGTTTGGTGATGCTGACCATCGTTATGGGGGGGGGGGGTGAAAATGCTTCAATGAAAGGCTAACATCACTTGGAGATCTTGAACTTGCAGGGCTCAAGGTAACCCTTGATCTCCCTTGTTGATTTATTTTTTGAGAACCACCCTTGCCGGTAGAACGATATGCAATTTCAATCCCCCCCCCCCCGCCCAATCCTTTTTTATTATTGAGAAAGGCAGGTAAAGGGTACTTAAAAAAAAAAAAAAATGTAAAGGTATTTTATGGTAAATCTCTTTTTGTTATTGAGAAGGGCAGCTACAGGTATTGTAAGGTAAGGTACTGATAACATCATATAGTATGAGTCGACGTTACCCCTTTGGTATGAAGTTGACTCTTGTAACCCAGAAACCATGTTGGGTCAAATGATACGTACTTCAGCATGGCCATGTGGATCCGATTCTTGGTTGATAGATATCGTATTGTTGGATTTGGTATGGACGAAGGGTAATGAGATAAAAATCATTTTTCTTAAACCTGAAATCTTTTTTTTTTATTTTTAGTTACAACCTTAAATCATGCTAACCTCTATAAAACGCTTTGTTTAAAAAGGAAAATCCAATCTCTAAAGCTAGATCCTCTAAATAATCGATTATCTATATGAAGAAGAGATAACCACAAGAGCTACCAATGGAAGCTTTGCAGCGAGCCACCACCAAAGCACCCAAACCATCCACCAAGACCAAACAGCGACCTCCTTTGGAAGAGTTGATCGACCATGCCTCATCAATAAAAGCGAAGAATCATGACAAAGATGGATGCAGCAAGTTAATGGTCAATATGGACATGAGCGAAACGTGCCAGGAGTTGTTTGCAACCCGATAACTCTTTCCTTCAGATTGTTTGTAATCAAATAGCGCTTTCTTTCAAAACCAAATAAAAAAGATGACACTAAAACCCACAAATCTAGAGCAATAAAGCTTTAAAAAAAAAAAAAAATTATTCCTAATTTTCCAGATTTGCTAACAAAGACACTCCCAATTTATAATGAAATCGAATACATTTGGAAAATTCAATGATAGTTTGTTTAAAAAGAAACCCAATCTCTAAATTGAACTGTCGACATGCAAAAAATGTGATTTTTAATAACAAAGAGCTATTGGGTTATGAGGCACCGACAAACTTGGGTAGGCCCAGCTGGACCTGACAAATTGCCCAAGAAAAAACCCTACTCACTCTTTGAGTTTATAAATAGTTTTTTTTTGAGGAGAGGGAGAGCCGCCGATAACCCAATATAAGGAGGTTTGGGGTAGAGGGAGGTTCATCTCCATCTGATATGACGGCCCCTACCGTCGTTGCTTTTCCTGGAGGAAGCTCTCTTGAGGCTCATCTTCTTCAATCGTTCTCCATCTCAAGCTTTAGCATCAAGGTATGATGATCGATTTAGTTTTGTTGTTTCTCTCTCTCTCGTGATTCTTAACATATGAAAGTAATAAGATCTTGGTCTGTTAAATAATTTAGCCTGGTGGAGTTGTCCTGGGGAACTTGCATGAAATCGAATCAACGATTTACCAGAAGATTAAAAGGGTTAGTTTATTTCTTTATTTATGTAATTAATATTATTAAATTAAATCTCTCTCTATCTTTCGTGTGCATGTGAATGTGTGTGAACATTGAGATGACATTCTGTAATCTTTGAAGCAGGAAGCAGTGAGAACTAGTGGTTATCAGAAATTGAAGGCGAGTCTTTGGAGAATGGAGTTCATGGCTGTGAGATGGAGATGGGTTTTCCATCTTCAAGCAAATCTCTGAGATTTGCCCCAGATCTGGTTATGGACAAGTACGGACAAAGTGTATAGTAAAAGCGAACCATTTTTTTTGCGGAGCTACCAGACAAGGACTAGAACAAATATGATGTAAGTTGCATTCATTGAAGCTTCCTTCATATAATTCTTTGTTGCAATTGAAGAAGCTATGATATAATTCTTTATCAATGCCGGATGGTATCTGCTGCTTCCATTTCCTTGCATTACTAGGATTTTAAACTCGTTTGCCCCTTCTCTTTGTCAGCATTCTTGCCTATTTTCAGTTTAAACATAAGTTTTCTTTTTTTCTTTCAAACAGGTCACCATAACTCCTGAAGTTGTATCAAGAAATTTGATCAGAGCTATCATGGCAGAGCTTGTGAAATTGTACAAAGGTTCTGACCTGGGAATGAGATTGCCCGCTTATGATGGAAGAAAGAGCTTATACACTGCTGGTGAGCTTCTGTTTACTTCGAAGGAGTTCAACATTAAGCTTCTGGAAGAAGATGATAGAATCAGGGATAGAACATGCAAAAAATCTGGGCGTCCAAAGGTTGTGGATTGAGTGTGACTAGGTCGTAGTGGTTTTGTTTTAGAACAACAAGGTTCCTTGGAACGTTTGTCAAGGGTGGTTTGCATACATGAGGTTTTTAGATCGTGTGGAGCATAAAATCAGTCATTGTTTCCTTGAGGCAAATTCAATCACTGATTTTCTTTCATAGACAGCAACTAGGTTTGAGACTTCAGCCCTAGTGACAACGTGGTCGGCTTTGGTCAAGATGGATCTAGATATGGATGCTTCGGGTCGTCCTAGATTTAGGATGGCTTAATGGGCTGTTTCTAATTTTATTTTTGTGTGGGTGTTGAGTTTTGGTCTCCTTTTTTTCTGCAGATGACAATTCCTCCACTTTGATTTCTGTTTGGGGCTTCTTCTTGGCTCTTTTCAGCTTGTACGTTATTTCATTCTTTTTCTTTTTATATTTAATACAAATGTTTTCTAGCAAAAAAAAGGGACTTTCTCCTATCCTTTTCAGTCCCGCCACTATGGGGCCATGGGAGAAGAGTGTACAAGACTTAAACCAACAGCATTAGACCAAACATTGGGTGGTGGCTGCGGCAACAGTAATTGTTCATGGATAGAGGGATTGAAATCGCTACCAAATTCAGGCATTACTAGTCTAGGGTCAGACTGATCTGCCGTTGATGATTCAAGAAGAAGGAGGAGGAGGAGAGTAAATATGTCTTTTTGTATTCTAAAACTAACACCTCTCTTACGAGGGAAGGTTGATGTAAATGACCCTATCATATATTATTGTATCTAGGATCAGATTGAAGGGCCTGATAGAATTCTAAAACTTGCATATAAGTTAATGGGTGATTGGAACTGTCGAGGACAAAATCTGTCTGTTGATCGTAGAGTGACCTTTTTTTCGCTAAAGATCATTTGTATTAAAAAGGGGGAAAAAAGAAATAAATATTTACATGGAACTGATTGGAGATTATGAAAAGCCCCACTCAGATAAAAGGGAGAGAGAGATGAAGCTCTTTTCCACCTTCGGCATTGCCATCAACAAAAAAGAACATCAAAAACCTCCACACCCCCACAAGTACAATCAACAACTCCAAAAAAGTACTAACTAAATCATCCTATATCTTGGACGACCCGAAGCATCAATGTCCAGATCCATCTTCACCAGAGCAGGCCAGGCAGTCACTGGGATTGAAATCTCAAACCGAGCAGCTGATTTTGAAAGGAAATCCGCTATGGAATTTGCTTTTCCGATAGCAGTGAGTGATTTTCCACCTCCACACACTCCGGATACCTCTGACAGAGAAGCCATTTTCAATGAACAATCCAAGGAACTTTGTTTTTGAGAATCAAAGTTACCACAGCAACCGAATCACATTCTATCCAAAGCTTCTGAACACCTAGTTTTTCAGCATTCTCTATACCTGAGATAATAGCTAAGAATTCCGCCTCAAAATTCGTAGGAACTCCAAGAGACTCCCTGTAATTAGCCATGACCTCCACCCTTTCATTTTGAAAGATACCCCCAGAACCAGATTTTCCTGGTTTCCAAGAAAGCAGCCATCTGTGTTTAGCTTCCACCACCCTCTCGGGGGACGACACCAGAAGATTTTGAACAAATCCTTAGGCCTACACTGAATAGAAGAGACTCCCAATCTCCTAGCGCTGAGCAGATCATAAATTGAAAGAGACGAACCTGTGTGGATCATGTTTTGGGTCACTATTTCACGATTAATCAATGCAAAACATCGATCCATTGGCTTGTTTTCTCCCTCATATCTTCTTGCATTTCTCTCCAACCAAATACTATATGGAATCAGCACAACACCTTTATTCTAAATTCTCTGAAACGGAACGGTTTTCGTTTTTTATTTCCACCATGAGATTAAGTCCTCCAACCATGCAAAAGTTGGCCATTGAACACCAAAGCTGTTACAAAATTTCTGCCACATTGCACATGCAAAATGACGTTCATAACACATATGGTCTCTTGATTCCTCATCTCGACCACACAGGCTGCATCGAGATGGTAATACCACCCCTTGTTTCTTGACATTTGCATCGGTTGGAACTTTATTTTGGATTAGCTTCCACCCAAACACTGCTTGACGAGGTTGGATCTATACCTTCCATACCAAAGACCACCATCCCACCTTAGGCAATTTCCTTCTGATAGTTTCCCAAGCCAATTTAATAGTGAAAACACCAGATGAGGTAGGCCACTAGTAACTAACATCTTACACATTAGTCAAATTAGTAGACTTGATCTGCTCAATAATATTTTCAAATAAAGAGGCTTCTACTCTTGGCAGCACCCAACTTCCATCTCTTATGAAATCTGAAACTTTTGCTGACAGGGAAACAAAACAATCAGAGTCATGATCCATCATTTCAACAATAGATTTATTCCCCAGCTAGCAATCAGACCAGAAGTTTATATTCTGACCATTACCAACCGACCATTCCTCTTGAGACCCCACAAAACTCCAAACCTCCCTGATACCTGGCCAGATAGAAGAAGAGAGGTGCCCTTTTTTCAGAGATCCATCCTGTTTTAGAAAACGAGCACGAAAAAATTTGTTCATGGAGAAATTTTCGTGCTTGATCTATCTCGCCAATTTACATCTCGCAACCTCCTTCTTCCTAGACCTCCCCTGCATTTTGGCTTGCAAGTGTCCTCCTATTTGACCACAATATTTTTTACCTGATCAATATCCTCTGGCCAGATGAAATTGCACATCCATCTTTCCACCAATTTTATGGAGGAATCAGGCCACCAATAAATTCCAAAATTATGAATTGGGATACTAGAGATCACATACCTCACGAACTCAACCCTTCTAGCCATAGATAAAAGCCTACCCTTCCAACCGGCCAATTTTCCCTTTATCTTATCCAATATAGGGAACAAAAAATCTTTTTTAACTCTCCCTTTAAAAATTTCCACCCCTAAGTATTTTGTAGATAATCTAGTTGGTTGAATACCCAACAGGTCTGAGATGCAGTGTTTTCTGTGGGGAGCCACTTTTCCAAAAAATAAGCTACTCTTCTTAAGGTTAAGTTTTTGACCAGGGAAGGCCTGATATTTATCCAAGAAAGAATGCAGATTCCTCACATACTTTGTTGATGTATTCATAAAAATATAAATATCATCAACGAAAAGAAGGTGGGAAGGAGTGGACACACCTCTAGGGCCAGGAAACAGCTTCAACAGCTCCTTGCGAATCCTTACCTTCATGCCTCTACACAGGACCTCCTCGGCCAGAATAAACAATATGGGAGATATTGGGTCACCCTGATGCAAGCCTCTGCCCACTTCAAAAAACCCCGCAGGGCCACCGTTTACTAAGACAAAGACTTTGGAGGAAACTAGCAAATTGTGGATCCATGAAATCCACTTCTTTGAAAAACCAAATCTTTTCAGGGTTGCAAATAAAAAATCCCAAGATAGTGAGTCGTACGCCTTCTGAACATCAAGCTTCAATCCCATTCCACCTCCCCCTCACTATAGAGTGCATCAAATTTGCCAGTTCTGATGCAAGGCTGATATTTGAAGAAGTTATTTTTCTCTTCTGGAAAGCCCCTTGTTCCTCTGAGATCAACAAGGGGAGCAACACCATCAGCCTTGATGACATAATTTTAGATATGACTTTACAATAAAAGTTACCCATGCATATGGGGTGAAATCTATCCAAGGAGGAGGCACCTTCGACCTTTGGAATGAGGGTAATGAAACAGTTATTTATTCCTTTTGGTAGAGTTCCTACCACAAAAAAAGAAATAACAGCCTTACAGAAATCCTCCCCCACAGTCTCCCAACACTTCCTGAAAGACTTTTCCGAGAAACCATCAGGACCAGGAGAGCTTTCAGGATCTAAGTCCCACACAGCCCGCTTTATTTCCTCCCTACTTGGGAGAGACTCCAAGTCTACTATAGCATCATCATCCAATACCTTGGGAATACATTCCAATAGCTTCTGATGCATAGACACTTCAGCAGCTTCATGAAATTTCTGGAAAAAGCTAGATATAAAAGAGGCAATTTCCAGCTGATCAGAAATCAATGAACCGTCCCCCCTTTTTAAGGAGTGAATCTGACTATGAGCTCTTCTCATCTTCACTAAGAGAAGGAAAAATTTAGCATTTCCATCTCCCTCTTTCATCCACCACAATTTCGCTTTTTCTGCCCATAAGCGCTCGTGCCTACGATTGGCTATGAGAAGGGCTGCCTAAGCATCAACTTCCTTGATCTGACATACTAGTCATCTCGATCTCCCCCTGCACCCTTTTAATTCCTTTGAAGCCTTTTCAACCTCTTCATTTAAATTTGGAAAAGCTTCTCCGCCTAGACTTTGAGCTTCTCCTTTACATGTTTTAGCTTTTGGGCAAGAGCAGATATGGGATTTCCTCCAACATGCCTCTTCCAGGCATCTTCTACCCACTACAGACAAAAAATTTTCATCTTCCATGCAGAACTCATGAAAACTAAAAGGGCAATTTTGTCATCTTCCATTGTAGAGTGACCTGATCTCTTAATGGGGAAGGAATTTGGATCCCAAAATTTGTGTTCATGTTGTGACTTAGGAATTGTTATTGTCATTTTGAGATCCATCCAAATACGTTTGGTATGCTAACTTAATGCAAATTCAAATCCGATTTACTATCGGGACGAATTAATTCAATGAAACCCAACTTAAACTTGGAATTTGGACTTAGATTTTTGTGTTAAGACTATTTTTTACTATAGTTTAATCCTAAAATGGTAGAATTATTCGAGTTTGGATAGTGATAGTTTTGCCTCGTTTTATATTGTCTATACACTAAATTTTAGACATGTAATAATAAGAATATAATTTTGGAATCTCAGGTATTTTCCAAGTGAGGGAAACTTTAGTTTTCTGGTTTTCAAGTGACGACAGATGTAGTGGAACTTCGCAAATATAAAATAAACATCAAATTGTAGCTCTTTTTAAGTGTTGATTTATCCTTAGGTTTTAGCAATGGGTAGTATTCCTCCTTCTTCGTCAGACACTTTTGTTTTGAGATGTCTTGAGAGATCTTCTTTAGTCTTCACTTGCAGGCCCATATAAGAAGAGAGGTTGTAATTGTTGGTGTACGATGTCTTGTATTCCGTCAGGTGCAGCGCCTGAACAGGCAGGACGGCGGTCCCACTATTTTTGGGAAATTCAAAGTTCAACATAATAGAAACACAGAAACATGTTCATCTTCAAACAATCTAATTTGGGATTTATATTTACCTACATGCTCCTAGATTCCATATCAAGAGTCAACCAGTAAAATGTGGAAATCCACTTAAAAAACAAGAGGCTTCTAGATTCCATATCAAGAGTCAACCAGTAACATGTGGAAATCCACTTAAAAAAACAATATTACTGCCTCCAATATTTTGCCAACGTGTATAACCTCACCTACAAATAATTGGAGGTCACTCAACTTTGAAAGCAGGAACTTAGCACCCTCGATGTTTTTCTTGAACTCCTATTGCTTCTCCATTTCCAACTTTGGTGTTAGGAACTTTATGTACTTCTTCTTTATTTCTTCCTCGTGTATGTAACAAATCTTTCGACTTTGGTGTTAGGAACTTTATGTACTTTTTCTTCATTTCTTCTCCACGTATGTAACAAATCTTTCAAAAGCAGGTTGTTATTCTTGAAGACGGATGTTTAAGATTTCAACCATAGGTATCAACACCTTTATCCTCGCTTTCTGTACACGCACTTTCCCTCAACTTCCCACAACATTTCAGTGTGGATCTCAAAAATGAATAGAGAGAAGCTCATAACCTGTGAGAAGTTTCTGGTAGACAATCATCATGGTAGAGTTCCACGGGTCTCCTACTACAACTACAAATATGATGAATGAGATGACAAAAATTTTATTAGGGATATTAGGGCGGTTTCAAATGGAAAACTGAAGAAAACGACCATGCTAACTTCATAATTTCATAACTCCATAATCTACGAAGAACAACAAACTTAGATAAGTAGAGACAAGACATGAAAACATCACCTCAACCCTTAATCAAGTAGGGAGAAAATAGATAAATAGGAACAAAGGTTCTGGATCCTTACCTTGTTGCAATAACATTAAAGAAATAACTGTTTTCACGATGAAAAGAGAGGTTCGTCATCACCCGTTCAATAAATCCGACAAAATATGAATAAATGTAATTTAAATTTTGAAAATAATACGGTTTCACATATTTCAAAATTTCATTGAAATTTGATTTCTTTTTTAGTTAAATAAGATGTAAAAATCCAATCAAATAATTTTGGTTGGTATAATCCAATTTACTTACCAATTGCATATCAATTGAACTTTGGTAGTCAGTTGTAAATATGTGATTAGTCTCCTCCCATATCTCAACCATAGTACCAGACTAAAAAAATTCATGAAGTAGTCCTATATTGAGATAAAGAAATCCACAATTTATAGGAGACAATACAAGGGGAAGAAGAAAAGAATAGGTGAAATAAATGTGTAAGTTTTTGTTTTTTTGTACCGCTCATAAATCCAAGATGGTTGTAGCTTCATTCAAACTTGATGAGCACATCCGATATATATGAATCCCTTATTTTGGCATTGAAAACATGAAGATTTTCGTTTAAGAGTAGAAGTAATTTCCCTTGAGCAGGACTGTAATAGTGGTATCAGAGTAGCCGATCCCACAAATATGTGCTGATCCAGGATCAATATTGGAGATGGTTTTAGGTATTATTATTGGATTGATTGAATCGTTTGGGTAATCGATGAGAATAATCTCAAGGTAAAATTAAACACTTGCTATTGGATGACTGATACTGTGAACTTGAACCATGTCTAGGAAAGTCAAATAAAAGTTTAACCCGAAACGTGTCATGAAATACAATTGTTAGCCTGTCCAGTCGAGGAGAAGGTCAGCAAGAGTAGTTCTACTTTAGCTACTAACGATGTAAAGCATTCTAATTCTAGTCGTAGAGAGAAACTCATAAAGACATTGAAGCTCTTGATCGGATTTAAATAACGATATGGGTAATGTTTAGGCAAAAAGCAACTATTTGTAGAGAATATGGCGAGGGTTTCAATCATGAAAAGCTCTGTCGAAAGGTGTTTCTTTTTTTTTTTTTTTTTTTTTTTTTTTTTTTTTTTTTTTTTTTTTTTTTTTTTTTTTTTTTAAGTTTCATTTTTAATATAATTCTAGAGACTTCCTTTGTCTTAGATAATATTCGGGTTAGAGAGAGAAAAAAAATAACCTCCTTCACATGAGTTGCTGGATGGGTGAGGTATTACAATACTGAAATGGCTTCATCTTCTTATGTTTTGGAGATTCATCAAGAACAAATAAAGGGTGCCCTGTGTTTGATGATGCCTTCTAGGGATGTGCACCAATGGGATGGGTTCAATTTTGTTGAAGCAAAGTCTTCAGATAATGATCATTTGGTTTCAGATGCTCAAAATAGATCATCAGGTAGTCTAAGTAATCTAAATCCTGGAAAGCGAGAAGAAAACTTTGATTTTTCATATGATAGGGATTATGAGAATCAGAACAATCAAAAGATGAAGAGGCTCATAATCAAAATGTTAAAATATGTTGGTTTTGATTCTAGGTTTCCGAGGGTTGGTGTCAAGAAGGTTGAATCTACAATTTCTGTCAATTGGGTTATCATGGATAGCAAAGCCAGTCATAGAAGTAAATTAGATCATTCTAAGATGAATTGGGAAAGATTAGTAACCTTAAAAAGTCTTGTAGCAATGAGACTGATTAAGAGTAAGAAAGGGACATCGATGGCGCTTCAGGGACTAGTTATGGATCAAAGAAGAGAAAGGGCATGTGTTCAATATCTTTCAAGGTTTTTACTTCAAGCAAAGCTTTAGGTGGCCATACAATACCTGCTCTGATACCATGTTAAAGCTTCCATCTTAAAACCAATTGACTTGAAGTGGGATGGCCTCTTGTGGCTCTTATACATGATCGTCGAGTTTGTTAAAGCTTCCGTCTTAAAACCAATTGGCTTGAAGTGGGATGGCCTTTTGTGGCTCTTATACATGATTGTCGAGTCACCCACATCCGATGTGGGACTATCTCAATACAATGGAACTGGGATCCTGAAGTTAAAGCTTTTACACGAGATCCCTTTGTCTTCCGCAGCCATTGAATCTTCACCAGCACAGGTATTAGTTGGAGAAGCCTCACTGGGAGATCCCCAGCACGGCTTGTTGGAGAGGATCTAAATCCTATTTTGTATACATATGACTATACTTTTTTTTTTTTTGAAACTATTGGGTAAAAATATAGTACAAATACATATGACATGGTACAGTGTTTCATTCTTTTTCTGGTTTTGATAAGCTTTGGGCCAGTTAGATTTTGGTGTTGGACATTTCATAAAAAACGGGAAGGGGTGATCTCCTATCAACTCGATTTGAGCAGATAGTCCAGCTGGTTTCAAGACTATACTGTGTGGAAGAGAGATTGACAGATTCAAAACACTGTTTGTGCCTCTTTATGCTGTTTTGGTATGATTTCCATTTTAATTTTGGATTGAATTCGCTGAAATAGTCAATAAATCTAATGATCAAGAAATTTAAATAGTTTTTTGTGACATCTTTCTTAAATATTTTGAAGAATAAGAAACCTATTTGATAGTTTAATTTCTGAGAATAGATTCTTTCTTTTATTGAATGCATTTCTTTTGGAGAGGGTTCCCCACATTGGACACGTCACACCAATGATGGCATAAGAAATGGTGTCATCCGCATGAGGCCTCACGATAAAAAGAGGAGGGAGTAAATAATAAAAGACCTATGTGAGAGAACATACATACATGACACAAAAAAAAAAAAAAAAAAAATCAAATGCTAATTCATGGATCCCTACTAACGTGCTTCTCTAACAACTAATGAAAACCACACAACTAGACCAATGAAACATGGCATTAGAACAAAATACATACCACTCTGTTACCCATGACTGATGCCCAGCTATAATTTATTGAATAGATCAAAGAAATAAACATTAATCTAAAACTACAAAACCTAATAAAAATAAGCAAAAAAGAAGCTTAAAAAGCAACGTGGGCTCCATGCCCAAACACCGTGGATGGCAAAATGACCACCTCACCCCTCATGAAAAGTAAAAAATTCTTCCCGTTGAACAACCCACTCTCCCAAAACTTCCCAGCATTCCATTGTGGATCTCGGTGTATGGAAACGAATCCGAGAGAAGCTCATCACCTGTGATAAGATACTGATAGACAATCATCATTGCAGAGTTACTCAGCGGCTTCTAATACAACTGAAAATATGATGAGAGGAAAGCAACACTAGTGAAAGAATGAACTTTAATTTATTAGGGATATTACAAAGCAAACATGCCATCAAGAGAAAATAGGCCCAATCACAACTCTATTCAACCAAGGAAGTAACATAGGATGAGGAAAGGAGTGAAACAATAAAATTTGTATGCATCTGCTCTGTGTAGGTGTTGATACACACTAGTAGGTAGCGTTCTTTCTAGAGGAGTGCTTACTTTGTATACACAAACATTTTTTTTTTTTTGCTCCAACTGCAACCTAAAATATAGAGGAATCACAAAAGAGTTTATGGGAGTCTTTTTAATGCATAGAATATGACTGCATATGAATATGACTGAAATTTATGCATAAACATTTTACTCCTTATCTGCCTACTTAGGAAACCTTCCTATTAAGACCAAATATCCACATGGCACATCCAATGGAACTGAAATTTTGTGTAGACAGCATAGATTTTAAGGTTCCTGACTTATAACCAAAGTTTCAAGCCAAATAGTGCTTGCAAGTGATAAAATAAAGCTTAGGGAATCTAATATATAGAATAAAATTATGTCTAGAAAAAATGAATGCTGAAATTGTAAAACTAATTGCTATTACAGAGGGTGTGTATTTCTTGGAATATTTTATCAACCTAGAATACATTTCAAGAATGCATATCAACCACAACTTAAATTTCAAACTTCCCCTAAACAAATTATGCACCAAATTGAGTGGCACTTCAAAATTGATCTTTAAGTTCTAGCCACTCTTGCACTCATTCCATTCGTATATAGTGACTAAATTCTCTCTACAAACAATTGCAAGTGAACAGTTCATTCATGCCTTTTGGAGGGTGTGATGTGGCCAATTTGTCCATGACGATTTTAGATAGTCTTACACATATGAGATAAAATGGAACCTTCAAGAGGTTACGAATCCAATAATCAGCAAGAAAGGATCAAAAGATAGATAAAAAATGGTGAGGGGTACATCAAAAAACCCATGTTGCTTTTGTCAAGTAACTCTTGTGAATGGAATCAGAAAGAGATAAGTTGTAAATTGAACCATCTAAAGTGATACAGTTAAGCAAGAAAGAGAAGGATGGAGCATTTTTCGAGCACTAAAGACGATCCTGGAGGTGGCCTTCCACCGGATAGGGGAAGACAGCTCTGGTTAACTGATTTTTGGCAACCTTCTGCTAATGCGAGAACTGAGGCAGTGAAGACACCTTTTGCCTCCATTGTTGGAGACGCTGATCCCCTCAGTATTTCTAAGCCTTCGGAGGCTCCGCCCGCAAATAAATCTTACGCCAAAGTGGTGGGAAGCGCTTTACCGGTGGTGGAAGATCTTCCTGACCCAATCCACGCTAGAAACTCCACTAAGGTTGTCATTCCTCAGGAGGCATATGAGGATCGCTTAAACAAATACCAATTTGCCTTGATTGGTAGATTCAACTTTTGATTCATCTCCTTGGATGATGTTCGCAGAGATGCTCGTGACTTCTGGAATTTGAAGGGGAAAGTGAAGATGGTGCCAATGGGTAGAGGATTCACAATTATGCAGTTCAATTTTGAAAGTGACAAGGCTTCGATATGGCGGAGAAGCTCTGTGAAGATTAGAGGTCAGATTGTCTGCTTTCAAAGATGGCATCCTGATTTCAGCATTCATGAAAAGGTGATCAACAAGGCCTTAGTTTGGGTGTGCTTTCCAGATCTGCCTCTAGAATATTGGCACAAAAAGGTCTTACTGACTATGGCAAAGGCGGCGGGGTGGCCAGTAGCTCTTGACCATCATACCAAAAATGTCATTTATGGGAACTATGCTTGGGTTCTGGTAGAGATGGAGGTGGGGGCTCAGAGGCTTGAAGAGATTCAAGTTGAACATAGGCATTCTAGACCTGAGAACTTGTTCTGGTTCAAGCAGAAGGTGCTATATGAGGGCTCTATGGGAAAATGTGGCTTCTGCAAAAAGGTGAGGCATATATTCCAGGTGCAGTTTACGTAGATTCAGTAACTATAGGAAGAAGAAAATCGCAGATTCTAAGATCCCTCGATCTGAGAATGATGGAGGTATTCCAGGTGCAGTTTACGTATATGAGGCTGCCAGGGGCTTGGCGGCACATGCAACTCTTCCTTCCCCGCGAAGCTCGCTGCAAGGCGTAGGAGATGAGGCTATTCGTGGTGGGAATTCAGCCATGCACGGTGGAGGAAACACCCTTCACGGTGGTGGAGCTGCCACGTAGGGGGCCAGGATATCCACCATGGCGGAGAGAGAGAATCCCATAGAAAATCTTCCAATTATGGAAGGAGCGTCCAGCAAGGAATGTGATGATATGGAGAGTCCTATGGAGAATGTCATGCCCCAATCAAGGAGACCTTTTCCTTTGGGCGTTGAAGGGGATTTAGCTACCATATTAAACGGTGCAATTTCAAATTTTGAATTAGCTTCTAACAAGGAAATCAATAATCGGTTAGAAGTTGTCCTTGGTTTGGATGATGAGGTGGATGGGTTGGGTTCGGAGATGGATCATGAGCACACCAACCACCCGTCTGATCCAGAAGACGCTGGCTATGGGCATAACGCTGGACAGTACCCTCAGGCAATGGTTTTATATCTGGATGGAGTGCGCAGGAGTTCGAGGTTCATCAACCATGGTGGAGATGCCATAAGGGGTGGCTGTGGGGCTGGCAGACCCGTTCCACATCATGAAGAAGGTGTAGCCAGTGCTAGAGCAGATGTTGAAAGGGTAGATTCTTTGACTCTGCAAGTAGAGCAAGGGGGCTGGGTCCGAATGCAGAAAAAGAAAGGAAAGCAAGTGCTCGCTCAAGGTCGGTCTAATGTAAGGACCGACAAACCTCCATCAAACAAGTGATCATGAAGGTTCTTTTCTGGAACATTCGTGGTCTAAAGAAGGTTGCTGCAAGGATCACCTTATCAAAGATCATTCGCGATAACTCTCCTGATATTATTTGCATTGCTAAGCCAATGATTTCAGTGAACAATTTTCCTAATTTTTTCTTCAATAAATTTGGGTATGCATCGGATTTTATTTGTAAACAATAGGGCTGATGCTCACCCCAATTTATGGGTCACATGGAAGTAGAGTCTCAAGAAGCCTACCATTTTATCTATGTCTGAATAGCAGCTCTCCTTCCAATTAGAATGGCAGGGAAGCCTTTTGGACTTTTCGGTAGTGCATGCTAAATGTCTTCGAGCAGAGAGAAGATCCCTGTGGATGGAGTTGGCTGCGGGCACCTAGCCTTGTCTAAGAATGATTATCGGAGACTTTAACGCTACTCTCTACGATCATGAGAGAAGAGGGCCTGGGAGATTATGCTTGCGGGCTCCTTCGGAGTTCTCTGCTATGGTCGATGCCTTTGCTATGATTCAAATCCCTTTCTTTGGCAGGAAGTTCACTTGGAGTAACAATCGGAGAAGAGGCTTCGTGACTGCGGTTCTTGATAGAACCTTTGTGAATGAAGACTGGCTGAAGACGTTTGATGATTGCATTCAAAAAGTGCTTCCCCGTATTGCCTCTGACCATGCCCCATTGATGGTTTGTTCTGGATCATCTCTGAGACCTAGAAACTGCCTTTTTAGAATTAATAATTTTTAGTTGGATCACCTGGACTTCTTAGATTTGGTTAATGTGGCTTGGATCTTTAAGGTTTCTAGTTCCCCAACCTATATATTGGCTCAGAAACTGAAAGGCCTTAAGCCAATAATTAAAGCTTGGTCGCACGGTGATTTCCCTAACCTGGACTAGGAGGTGGCTACTTCCAAATCTGAATTGGACGCCATTCAGAGTCGGATTAAGGTAGATGGGTGTTTTGAGCACCTTTTCGACCTGGAAGCTAATGCCAAAACTAGATACTGGAAAGCAATTGAAAACCATAAGAAACTGTGGTCTCAAAAGTCCAGAATCAGATGGCTGAAGGAGGGAGACAGATGGTCTAGGTTCTTTCACGATATGACTGGTGTCAAGCTGGATAGAAACTCTATAAGAAGTATTGTCACAGATAACAAAGATGAAATCAACGATTTGGATCAATTGGGGTCTTATTTGGCAAACTTCTACAAGAATTTTCACAAAAGCATAGAGCTTGAAAATCATCCTTAGATCTTCAACTGCATTCCTAACATCCTTTTAGATTCGGATTGCCTCATGCTTGATGCTTCTCTCTCGGACGCTGAGATCAAGGAAGTTGTTTGGGATCTTGATCCGGACAGCTCTCCTGGCCCTGACGGATACACGAGATCTTTCTTCAGAAAATGTTTTGGTTATTATCAACAATGACGTCTGCAAGGCAATTAAGGGCTTCTTCTCCTCAGGTATTCTCCCTAACAGAATAAATAATAATTTCTTGTTATTAATTCCTAAGGTGGATGGGGCTCGATCTTTGGAAAAGTTTCATCCACTATGCATGGGGAATTTTTTCTGTAAAATTCTTTCAAAAATTATGGCTTCTCGCCTCTCTGTTGTTCTTCCAAAAATCATTTCTCAGGAGCAAGGTGCTTTTCAGAAAGGAAAAGTCATTTAGACGAATACTGTCCTCGTGTCGGAGCTGGTAAATTTGATAGGGCGCTCCTCAAGGGGAGGCGGTCTTGGTTTGAAGATTGATATCAGAAAAGCCTTTGACACTATTTTTCTTGGGACTTCCTGTTCCATGTCCTTAGAAGATTTGGCTTTTCTGAGATAATGATTGGGAGGATCCACACCATTCTTAAGACTGCTAGAATTTCTATTCTTCTCAATGGTGGCCCCGTGGGCTTTTTTGAGACTAGCAGAGGGCTCTGCCAGGGTGACCCCATCTCCCCTCTTCTATTTATTATTGATGTGGAAGTCTTGTGCCACAGTATAGCTGATTTATCTGTGAAAGGTTTGATCAAACCACTAGCAAGTCCTTGTGGAGCTAAAGTGCCTACCCACCTATTATTTGCGGATGATGTCTTCATCTTTATGAACGCCTCCAAGAGGTATGTTAGGAATTTAAATTCCTTTCTTTCTCTTTATCAGAGATGCTCAGGCCAGTTTTTCAATTTGGAAAAAAGTAAATTATTTTTGGGAAAAAATCCCCCTGTAAGGAAGCAGTGGATTGCTGAAGAGCTTGCTATTCCTTGTTGCAATTTTCCTACTAAGTATCTTGGTTTGAAATATTCCACGGTCGTGTCAAAAGGGACCCCCTCCTCCCTGTGAAGGATAGAATTAAAGCCAAGCTTGTCGGCTAGAAAGGGAAACTCCTCTCCACGGCTGGGAGAGTGGAGTTGATTAAGTCGGTTATATCCGGAATTCCTCTGTACAGATTTTCGGTTTATTGGTGGCCTGTGACATTAATCAAATGCCTCAAAAAATGGATATTATTGAGGCTTCAGTGCTAAAAAGAGTGTAGGATATTATTGAGGTTTCAGGAATGTTGGATGCTCTCTTTAACGAAGAAGCTGATGTAAAAACAGTCCTTTTAAATGCTAGTAAGCTACAAGAAAAACTATGGTCTGAGAAGGCTAAATTAAGATGGTTGAAGGAAGGTGATCGGAACATAAAATTCTTCCATCTTTCAGTGAAGATTAGAAGATCAAGAAATTAGATTAGTATGTTACATCGTGAAGATGGTTCTTGGATTTCTGATCAATTAGAGTTGGCCAACTATATTGTAGATATTTACAAGAATTTTCACTTTGAAATTCTTGTAGAACCACACTATGAGTTACTTGACCAAATTCCGACGATCATTTCTAATGAAGACAATGCTTTCTTGGATGTTGTTCCCTCAAGAGAAGAAATCAAGCTGGCGATCTGGGATCTGGATGCGGACAGCTCTCTAGGCCCTGACGGCTTTCCAGGTCAGTTTTTCAGAAGTTGTTGGGATATTGTGGAAAGTGATTTTTGTAGGGCTGTTTTCTCATTCTGTTTAGTAGGAAAAATTCCTAAGGGGGTAAGTAATTGTTTCCTAACCCTTATCCTCAAAGCTGATGGTGTATCTTCTTTGGATAAGTTTCGTCCCATATGTATGGGAAATTTTTTCTGCAAAGTATTGTCCAAAATTGCAGCTTCTAGGTTAACTCTCTTTCTCCCAAGATTAATCTCTGAAGAACAAGGTGCCTTCCAGAGGGGTAAAATTATTTCAGTAAATATAAGCCTTGTTTGAAAGTTGGCAAACCTGATGCACTTATCCATTCGAGGTGGAGGTATGGGTCTAAAGCTAGATATGCAGAAAGCCTACGATTCTTTGTCTTGAAAATTCCTTTTTGCAACTTTGAAGAAATTTGGTTTCTCTCCCAGTTGGATCAACAAAATCCACCAGATGATGCTCTCAACAAGGATTTCAATTTTGCTAAATGGAGGTCCAGTGGGTTCTTTGGTGTGGAGCGTGGTCTCAGGCAAGGAGACCCTATTTCCCCAATCCTTTTTATTTTGGCAGAAGAAGTTCTTTGTAGGGGGCTGAAGACCTTGATTCTGGAAAGGAAGATGAAAGCTCTCCCAGGCCCTAGAGGAGCAATTACTCCTTCCCATTTACTTTTCGCAGATGATATTTTCATCTTTATGAATGGGCCTGCTAGGTACGTGAAGCATCTTCATGAGTTTTTATCCAAGTATCAGTCTTTTTCAAGGCAGAAAATAAAGTTGGAAAAAAGTAAAATATTTTTTTGGGAAGATTGCCCCTCATAGAAGTCATTTTATTAGTGATTTTTTTGGGCATTGCCGCGGCTGATCTCCCTACAAAATATTTGGGGGTGGAGATTTTTAAAGGCAGAGTGAAGAATCGTCATTTGCATCCTCTCCTGGATAAGATAAAGGGTCGTTTGGCAGGGCGGAAGGGCAAAATTCTCTCTATGGCTGGGAGAATTGAATTGGTTAAGTCAGTTATTTCTGGTATTCCCATACACAACTTCTCTGTGTACTGGTGGCCGGATGAGACTATTAAGGTGGTGGAACGGTGGATGAGGAATTTTATTTGGTCAGGTGATATGGAAGTGGCAAAGAAGATTGTTATGAAATGGGAAGGGGTGTGCAAGCCTAAAAAGGAAGGGGGTCTGGGAATTAGAAGGATGAGAGAAGTGAATTTTGTTTGTTTATGTAAACTGGCTTGGCAAATCAAACATGAGGATTCATTCCTGAGTAGATTCTTCAGGGAACATTTTATCAAGGAGGATGGGTTGCTGCGACAGGGATATAAGTTTTCATCTATATGGCTGGGCTTGAAAAGAGTTTGGAGTTTCGTTGCAGAGAACGAGCAATGGATTATGGGAAATGGGGAAAAAATCGACTTTTGGTTAGATAGATGGATTGACGACAATCAATCTATCGCTGAGAAGACAAACTTGGACCCTTCTTTTTTCTCATATGTAAAAGAAAAAGTCTCTGAATTCATGTGCCAAGCCGCCTGGGACCTCCCTCATGTTGAGTTGGTTTTACTTGCTGAAATATGGGAGAAAGCTAAACGTATTCACATCCAAGGTGTGAATGACCTATGTCTTTGGCGATTAACCTCTTCAGGTATCTTCTCTATTAAATCTGCCTGGGAAGAAAGTAGAGAAAAATATCAGAAAGTGAGTTGGTATTCTCTTATATGGAACTCATCTAATCAACCAAGGCAAACTGTTTTTGCTTGGCGGTTAGTTCAAAATAAATTACCAACAGATGAAAATGTGTCTTGTCGTGGAGTGCAAATGGCTTCCCGGTGCAGTTTGTGTGGTAAAGATGCAGAATCAATATCTCACTTATTTTATAATTGTGAGTTTGCTCGCAGTTTGTGGAGAGCTTTCTGTGAAGGCTTCGATGTGCAATGGAAACGTTATGTGGACATGATTACTCTTATTGCTTGGTGGAAACAAACAACAAAGAGTCTCCATTTAAAAAAGGTGTGGATTAGTGGCTTCTCCCTGGTACCTAGTGTCTTATGGAAGGAAAGGAATGCAAGACTTTTTGAGGGGGTCTCCAAATCATCTAGACACTGTTTTTCCATGATTAAAAGTGAAATAAGCTTCAGATGACCGCTGCTATGGGTTCTCCTCTCTCATTTAGCTCCTTAATGTGTGCCAAATGATTGGGGATCTCTAGGGTGCGATACAAACCGAGAGAGGTAATGGAAATTTTTTGGTGCCCTCCCCAGAGGGGATGGGTGAAATTAAACTCAGATGGATGCTCTTTGGTAAATCCAGGAAAAGCAGGTGCGGGTGGAGTATTTCGGAATGAAAATTCAGAAATATTACAGTCTTTCAGAACTTTTCTTGGTGTCCACACAAATTTTGAATCCGAGATGATAGCTGTTATTACTGGCTAGAATTTGCAAGAGATATGGGTATTACTCATTTTTGGATTGAGAGTGACTCAGTAGCTGTAGTTTTGATCAAATGGAAGAATCCCTTGGATTTGTCTTCAGAGGTGGATGAATTTAACCTCCTATTTGAACTCTCTTACCTGGAAAATCACTCACTGTATTCGTGAAGCAAATCCTGTGGCTGATTTCTTGGCAAAAACAATTACAAAATTTGAAGTTTCTTCTCCTATCCAATCCTGGCCTGCGCTGATTGCTATGGAGTTGGAAGTGGATTGTCAATCTCGGCCTAGATACCGCTTCTTTTAATGTATTCTGTTTATTTTCAATTTTTGTGATTTGGATTCTGTTGTGAGTTCTTCTCTGCTGATGGCAATGCCGAAGGTGGAGTAGAATTTTCCAGATTCCAAATGTGATAATGCTTTTGTATCTTCATTTTTCCTCTTCTATTAATACAATGAATTTTTAGCGAAAAAAAAATGTTGAGTTTTTTTCTCTCTAATCCATCTTTTGATTGGAACCCGCAAAATAATATAAATACATTAAATATATAAAATAATTAAACAATATATGTAATTATTTGATTAATTCTAATATTTACCATTGCTTTAAATCTTCTACTGCTGGAATCGTTGGATTTATTTCAATTGATGTAAATCCTGTTGTACCAAGGGAGCCATCTATCAATTATAGAATGTAGTTAGATTTTTAGAATCATTTGATAATTTTTATAATTAGGATTATATATACATTACCTTGGTATTCTCCTTGGGAAATTGCTGAAAAAGCAATTATAAGATTTTCTAATGCAATGTTCATCAATTTACTCCCTTCATTTGTTGCATAATTTTCCCATAATGTCAGCAATATCAGAGTAGACTTATTAATCATTACAATTGAATAATATAATTAGTAAATAATTTAGATTTCACTATAAAATTATTAAAATTGTGAAAAACTTACTCTTTGTCAATTATTTTTATTTCTTTTTTATTTTTTGTTTTACATTAAATTTTATTGTGATGATGATCGCATTTTGAATGTGTACAAGTATTCCAATAACATTGGCATTACATCAATAAGAAGGATTGATGTTAGAATTTCTTTATTAATAGATAATTATCAATTACAACTTATATTTTTTATTGAATATAAAAAATAATCTAAATACATACTAATAATTCATTCCTTTTGCATGTGTCGACATCCCATTTCAATTCATTGAGTTTAGTAAAATTATACCTTGATTTTTCTACATCTAAGCATTCTTCAACTTCAATTTTTGAATTGACATTGAGAGTTAGTTCATGTTCTTTATTGACATTTTTAAAATTTGGATTCACTCTTTTTACGATTGCATTAGGTATAAAATAAGTTTTTCCAGTATTCAATATGTCACATAAGTTATCCACAATATCATTGAAAAATATTGCTTGCATTTATGTTCCCTGCAAAAATATGGAACAATGAATATTAAATTAAAATTTGAAATATAAATAATTAAAAAAAATCAGAAGTATACATTAATTAAATAATTATTTGAAAGTACCTCATCATCCAATAAAGTTATTTTTTGAAACTTTCTAGGTCCTTTTGCATTTTTGCAATCCTTGATTTCACTTTTGTTCAGTACCAAAACCTTTTATTTTCCAATCATTTTCGTATACTATTAATTAATTTATATTGATAACATTTGTCATCTTTCTTGTATAAAATGATTGATTGGTTGAATATACAATGTTTATTATGAATAGTGGAATCAATGATATTAGAAAGTACAGAATTCATAATTTATAACATTATAGAAACTAAATGTAATGCTATCAATATTCTGCCAAGAACCAATGAAATCAATTAATAGAATCATAAGAGCAAACACTGGTGATATAATAAAAAGTATACGATAAATGCACAGAATCATAAGATCCATGGGACCTTGTGCGGGTGACCCAAGAGCTTGAGAACAGTTGGCCTCACCCATTGGGCTATCTGGCTTCTAGTTTTATTTTTTATTACATGGATGGTTTAAGATATCAAAATCGATCTTGGGATCGGGTAGGGCTGGGCCAGAGAGAAAGAGAGAGAACTGTCAAGGGTGGACAGGGTTTTCTCTATTGATCTTGGTTTGTCAAGCTATACAAAAAGATATGTCAAAAAAAAAAATATATATATATATATATATATATTCTGCTCTTTTTTTTTTTTTTTTTTTTATTTTTTTTTTTTTTTTTTTTTTGAATTATGGTATTTAATTCCTCCCAACCCAAATGGTCTACAGGGAATAATTGTTTGAGCCTGTGGGACAATCCTAGATCACGCAGTGACAATTGTGGGCTATGGTACTGATACTAAAACTGGGCTTGATTATTGGATTGTGAAGAATTCATGGGGAGCTGAATGGGGAGAAGATGGTGACATTAGTATGCTGCGTGGTATCTCTGCCGAAGAGAGACTTTGTGGTATAGCTATAGAAGGCGCTTATTCCATCAAATAACCTACTGGTATTTCTTTCACAAGGGCTGAATCTTATCTTGAAGATGTACTCTAAGGAGTGATGAAGCAGACGCATGTAATATTATATTATATGAATAAATTTACATCAAACGTGTTGGTTATAAGTGGTACGTGCATGCATGGGTTTGCAGTCAATCTTTTTCTATGTTTAAAATGACAACGCAGAGAAAGCAATGACAATGGCAATAACGAAGAAAAGATTAGTAAGAACTATAAGGGCTTCTCTACACCTCCATCTTCAATGATAGATGGATTTGCAGTCCCCGAAAGAAACTCTCAGAAGACCCTCATCTCTCCAAAGACTCAAATCTATAAATCCCAAAAAACAAAAATTTATCCTTTATTGAGCAATGAAGGAACCAAAAATCCACTTGCCCATTACAGTAACCATGGGAAACACCATGCCCAGCTATCAAAAAAAAAAAAAAAACACACACACACAGACACACACAAACACTAACCATAGGATCAGAAAATAAAAATTCCGAATCAAAACTACAGAAAATTAAATGGAAGCCCACGAGGGAGAATTCAGAAACAAGGGTCGAACATAACAGAAAAAAAAAGGCTTCAAACGGAGATTGAAGAACTAACCCTTGTTTCTTAAAAAATAATTTAAGCAACTCAGGGATATGAGAATTTACAACATACTCAAAACAGATAGAATACGGAGTAAATAGTTACCTGGAAGGCACTCTTTTGGTAAAGATTTATTGAATGCTGCTTTTGTGATATGGTGGTGCTGATAGGGAAACAAAAATACTCAACCAAGATTCATAGAATTTAACCGAATCAACCATTTATGATGTGGTTTAATTCTGAGAAACAAGAATACTCAACCAGAGCTTAAAGCAGTATATTATGAAAATACTGTTTTAGAGCTCCAACATGGACCACAATGAAATTCAATAAAGAATTTGGTTTGGGCTTAGGCTGTATCAATCTTTCATTACATATTTATGAAAGAGAGCAGTACTGTTACGATTCACAGAAGAACCTGTAATTAGTTGCATCATTATCTCAGTAATTTATTCCAGGATGAAAACTACAGAGACTCATGATGGGGAATTTAATTTCGAGTCTTTCTTAACGCCTCTCCTAATACAAAATTCTTCTCCTCTTAAATCTTCCTGTTGTGTTCAAACTTTTCCGTAAAATTTGCTTGGTAACCATGTTTGCAAGCTATTCAATGGTGTAACAAAATTGAAATTTGATTGTTCGTTTACTGTTTCTTTCAATACCTCTTGAATAGATGGATAATTTAAATTTTTCCAATTATGAAACATAGAATTATCCACCATAGGACCTTCCCCGGAGAGGTCATCCTCAGTCAACATGCTAATCTGCTTCAACTGTCATGTGGCCATGCTCTAATAAATTAGGCCTTTCCAGGTGAGATCTTGAGAAATCAAACAAGAGGAATTGAAAGACCAATTTCAAACTGCCATCTTGCATTCAAATAGCTCTAAAGATTTCTAAAATTGAACACAAATCTGCATTAAGATATCAAAGCAACAGACCCATGCAAGACATACAAGGAGAGAACATATCAAATTTGCATGCAAATAGAAAAATCATATCTGAAATCTGAAAATTGAACTTACCAGTTCATTGATCTTGAATATCAGATCAACACGCCTAGTGCGACCGAGAGGGCTGCCACGAGTATGGAGAAAATTTACTATAGAAAGAGATGCAAATAGAAATCTGCTGTATTTGAATTATCCTGTTGGTCTACCAATTTTCCAAGGTCTTTCACTTGTGTTCAAAATCTATCTCATAGGAAACCTCAAAGATGCCATTAGTTTGGAGATAAATTCTAGGGTGAGAGAGGAGGGGAGATCGTGTGTAGGAGAGAAACCTTGAAGATGTTATTAGTTTGGACATAAATTCTAGGGGGAGAAAGAAGAGAGTATATAGAGGAGGGGAGATTGTATTGTGCGTGGGAGAGTTTGGGAGAGAGAAGGAAATCAGCTCTCTCTTTGGCTCTTAATAATTATTGGAAAGAGGGGGGAGTTTGACAGAAAGAAGGAGAGTAGAGAAAAATTATTGGAATATAAAATATAGAAAAATTATTGGAATATAAAAAATGGAAGGGTACCATTAATATTAAATTTATAAAAGAATATAAAATAAAAGAAAGGGGTAAAGTAGTCCAATGAAAGATTTGCCAATTCGTGCTATATATATATATATCTATATATATATATATATCTATATATATATATATATATATAATATTTGCATTCTCTGTAATCAAAGATAGATTGGGAAATCAATAGAATATCTTGTTCTTACATGGTATCAGAGCCATTTTTGGCTCACGCCTTCTTCTTCTTCTTACCCTAGCCGACCCATCTCTTTTTCCCTCTTCTCTTCAATGGAAACCGAAAACCCCATCTCTCGCCACCAGCGTCTCCCCCCAGGTACCCAACTCCAAACACCCTCCTCTACCTTCCATCAACCTTCCATTGGTTCTGCACACCATTTTCTCTCCCTGTGCCTTACACCAAAGAACTTTCTTCTTTGGCGTGCCCAACGTATCCCATTTCTCCAGGACCAATGCCTTTTGTGTTTTATTGATGGCTCTCATCCCTGTCCTTCTGATGTACCCTTTGCCACTTAATGGAAAGAACAGGATGCCACCCTCATGAGTCTTCTTATTGCTTCTCTCTCTGGGGAAGTCCTTCCCCAGATAATTGACAAACCCACCAGCAAAGATATTTGGGACAGCCTAGCTCAAACTTATGGCTCCACTTCAGCCACTAGCATCATGAATCTTCATCTAACCCTCCAACGCCTCACCCTGCAACATGATGAGTCTGTACTCAACTAATCCAGTATGCCAAATCCTTGTCAGATGAACTAGTCGCTATTGGCCGCCCTCTCTCCTTGGAGGATTTTATCTTCATATTTTCTGATCCCTTCGTAGGAATGGCAAGCCTAGCATGCTCAAACCCTATCTCCTACACTGACTTGCACAGTCTTCTTGTGAATCATGAGTTTCTGCATATGAACCCCCTCACCAAGCTGACTGTGTTTGCAACTGATGATCCACCTGTGGTTAATAATGTTTAAAAGGCCCCCTCTACCTCCTCTTCCCATACTCAGGACAATGGGAAGGGACATGGTGGAGGTGGTCGTGGTCGTGGTGGCCATAGCCGTGGCAGCCTCTGGTGTTCCATCTGCAATTGAACCAACCATACTACAGTTATGTGCTTCTATAGGCAACAAACTCAGTCGACCCATCCATCATACCCTTATTACTGCCAACCAACCCCCCTCGGCCCACTACACATACACCACCACCTAACCCCATTCTTCTCCCCACCCCCCACCAATCGGCCTTACTCTGGTACCCTGATACTGGAGCCTCCCAGCATGTAACCCATGACCTCCATACCCTCTCCCACTACATTGAGTACAATGGCTAGGATCAGCTTCACGTTGTGACAGTAAGGGACTCCCCATCTCTCATGTTGGACATTCTTCTCTCTCCTCTTCCTCTCCCTCTCGCACTTTCTCTTTATTTAATATTCTCCCTGTCCCTACTATTTCAAAACTCCTTCTTTCTGTTCAAGAATTATGTACGGACAATAACGTCTTTTTGGAATTTCATCCATTTCGTTTCTTTGTCAAGGACCAGGTAACCAAGTCCACCCTTCTGTCCGAACCAAGTAAAGGTGGCCTCTACACTATTCCTGCGCCTCCAACCTTCTCTGTCAATGTCGCTGAGTGTCTCTCACTCGACTCTTGGCACCATCATTTAGGCCACCCTCACGAACGGCTGCTTTACCATATGCTCAAAAAAAAAAAAAAATTGTCGTGCCCTTCTGCATGTTTAACTTCTGTTTGTCCTGCTTGTCAATTAGGAAAATCTGGTTGTCTCTCCCTACGAGAGGCGTACTTTAGAAGCTTATTTCCATTGGATCTCATTCATAGTGATATATGGGGCCCCTCCTTCGTGCCCTCTTTCTCTGGACATCGTTATTTCATAATTTTTATTGATGATAGTACTAAGTATATCTGGTTTTACCCTCTCATAAATAAATCTGAGGTTTTTTCCATTTTTCAACAATTTCAATCTCTTGTGGAATGTCAATTTGGATGTCATATAAAAAATGTTCAGACCGATTGGGGAGGTGAGCTTCGCTCAATCCCTCAATTCTTTAATAAAATTGGCATCCATCATTGCGTTTCTTGTCCCCACATGTATGAATAGCAAAGAACTGTTGAGCGTCACCACCGCCATATAGTTGAGACCAGTCTCTCCCCACTGGTTCATGCATCTGTACCCCATTCTTACTGGACTTATGCTTTTGAAAGTGCTGTCTACTTGGTCAATCGAATGCCATCTTCTGTGTCCAGTGGTGTATCCCCTTATCAACTCGTGCTTCATCGGTCTCCTGACTACACCTTCCTCCATGTTTTTGGATGTCTTTGTTTCCCCTATCTGCGACCATACAGTCGTCACAAACTTGAGTTTAGGTCCCCCTCTTGTGTCTTCTTAGGGTACAACCCCTCCCACCATGGTTACTGGTGCCTTGACCTCCGCTCCTATCGCACCTATATTGCCTGACATGTACGCTTCTCTAAAACTTCCTTCCCTTTTCTATCTCACCCATCCTCCACTTCCCCCTCTTGTTCATCTCCTTCTCCCTCACCTTGGATCTCAATTCCCTTAAGAAATCACCTCCCTCCGCTATTACCCCTACCAACACCCACCCCTCCATCGTCACTGCCCTCACCCAACTCTCCCCCCTCACCCATGTCTCCTATGCCTCTCGCCTCTCCCCTTATTCCACTGCTGGAACACCACCCTCCCCCTCCTTCGTACCCGTACCATTGAGGATCTCTATGGCCCTTAGGCTCTAGTCCCCACACCTACGCCCCCTGCTTCACTGCCTACTGCACCAACCCGCCTACACCCTAGGCAACTGCGCCCTCTCACCTCCTCCCATCAGGCTCTCACCGCTACCCCTCAATCTCTTGAACCATCCTCCTTCTCACAAGCCTCCAAACACCTTGCATGGTTGAGGAGTTCAATGCCTTAGTTTGAAATGGAACCTGGTCTCTTGTATGAACTTGGTTGGATGTAAGTGGGTATACCAATTGAAACGGAAGGCTGATTGTCCATTAAAAGGCACAAAGCGCGTTTGGTGGCTAAAGGATTTCATCAACAACAGGGGCTTGATTATCAGGAAACTTTCATCCCTGTTGTAAAACCCACCACCATTCGTACCGTTCTATCCATTGATGTCTCTCAGAATTGGTCTATTCGGCAGTTGGATCTGCACAATGCCTTTCTCCATGGCGTCTTATATGAGGAGGTTTTCATGTCTCAACTTGTTGATGCTAATCGGCCCTCTCATGTACGCATGATTCACAATCCCTATGTGGCCTCAAACAAGCACCTCACGCTTGGTTCGTCGGCTTTCGAAATTTGTTCTTCAGTTGGGGTTTCGTGCTTCGTAGACCGATCCCTCCCTCTTTATCTATAAGGCTGGGTCGACCCTTGTATACATTCTGGTCTATGTCGATGATATCCTTGTTACAAGCAATGACTCATCGCAAGTGTCTTCTCTTGTTACAAGGCTTGTTCATGAATTTTCCATTAAAGACATGGATGATTTGCACTTCTTCTTGGGTATCAAGGCAGTCCAACATTCGAAGGATCTTCTCACTCAATCCAGATATATTTATGATCTCCTCAAATGATCTGGCATGACTGAGTGTAAGGCTGTCCGTACTCCCATAGCTACTGCTCTCAAGCCATCTTCTTTAGGGGGTGCATCGATGCACGATCCCACTCTTTTTCGTTCTATGGTTGGAGCTTTGTAATATGTCACTCTTACTCGTCCTGATGTGGCATTTGCAGTTAATCAGGTTTGATAGTTTATGCACTCCTTTACTAAAGATTAATGAGTTCTTGTTAAACGGATCTTGCTGTTTATCAAGGACACTCACACTCATGGCCTTCTCCTTGAACGATCCTCTCAGTGCTCACTTTAGGCCTTCTTTGATGTGGATTGGGTTGGGAGTAGTGATGACTGCAAGTCCAAAGGGGGATGTGCAATCTTTCTTGGTCCCAACCTCATTTCATGGAACTTCAGGAAAAAGCGAATTGTGGTTCGGTCTTCCACTGAGTCAGAGTACAAGGCTCTGGATGATGTTTCTGCTGAGCTAATATGGTTAGAATCTCTCTTCAATGAGCTTGGCTTTCTTCTTCATGCCCCCCATCCTATGGTGTGATAATATTGGGGCCATATATTTGTCGGCCTATCCTGTCTTCCACAAAGCACCAAGCACGTGGACATTGATTTCCATTTTGTCCAGGATCGTGTTGCCAAACGCCAGCTTAGTATTCAATTTATCTCTACCACTGATCAAGTGGTTGATATTCTTACCAAGCCTTTGTCAATGGCCCAATTCCAGTTTCTCAGGGACAAGCTGAAGATTCGTGATCTCGAATCTTCACCTTGAGGGGGTGTATCAGTGCATATAGAATTGTCCCATCTTTGGGAAGTCAATATCTCATATTGCATGTATCTTCTAGGTTTGGAATCTCAATATTCTATATTGCAAGTATCTCTTATCCTTGGAAAGGATCCTCCTTATCCTTGGAAAGAATCTGACCTACCATAAATGTATAGATGGCTAGGGTTACTCAATCTCTGTATATAGATATTTGTATTCTTTGTAATCAAAGATAGACTGGGAAATCAATACAATATCTTGTTCTTATAGTCTTTCTTGTACTACAAGGATGGTACATCTTACCCAATTTTTTTGTACTTTGCTCATGGGTTGAGGGCCGTTAAAGTCTAAGGGCAAAGTAGTGCTTACTGTATTTTAGTTTTCAAGTTTTTTCAAGAGGCCTTTTATTCATACAGTACTTTTTGGTATCATCAAATGTACATCTTTAAGTTTGATTTTAAATTTCCATTAGTTGTTTGGGTTAGAAATTAACTGACTTATAACATCACCAACATACATCTCCAAGCTTTATAAAAAAATAAAATAATAACAAATAATAATAATAATAATAATTAGGGACAATAATCTTGTATTCTATGAGGATTTCCACATGTTACTGCATGGTTCAGTTACCAAGATATGGAATCTGGTAGTCTTATATAATTTCATCCTTGTCATTCTGGTGAATATAAATCCCAATTTAGATTGTTTGAAGATGAAGATTTGATTGTTGTTTCCATGTTTTAGTTATGTTGAACTCTGAATCCCCAAAAAAAGATGGTTTGGAAGCAAGTCGACTTGATAGATTAATATTTGAATTTTGATAAATCCAATTGCATGTGGTTTTCATCACCGAGTCTCATGATTGAAAGCCTAGCTAAGAAAGCCATAAAGGTATTGTGGTATAGATCCTATAATATAGTGGCAGAAGTGAGAAATTGGAGGAAAAAAGGAAAGGGTGGCGGTTTATTTATTTTTAGATAGAAGTTTCCCTAAAAGGCATTGTGGCACTTACACTAGTGCATGGGCTAAGAGCATCACTAGTAAAAGCATCAATATGGGTGAAATTTTTACCTTTCATGAGGGGTGAGATGGTCATTTTTCCACCCACTGTGTTTGGCCATGGAGCCAACGTTGCTTTTTAAGCTTCTTTTTTGTTTATTCTTATTAGTTTTTGTAGCAAACATTTAGATTAATGTTTATTTCTTTGATCTATTCAATGACTTATAGCTGCTTATCAGACATGGGTTATAGAGTGGTATATATTTTGTTCTAATGTCATTTTTCATTTGTCTTGTTGCATGGTTTTGATTAGTTGTTAGAGAAGCACGTTAGTAGGGATCCATGATTAGCATTTGAAAACTTTTTCTTTTGTCATGTATGAATGTCCTCTCACATGGGTCTTTAATCATTTTCTCTCTCCTTCCTTTACTGTGAAGACTCATGCGGATGTCACTGTTTCTTATGCTACAATTGCTTTGACGTGCAAGTGTGGGAACCCTCTTCCAAAGAAATACATTTAATAGTAGAGAGAATCTATTCTCCGAAATTGAACTATCAAATGGATTTCTTATTCATTAAAAATGTTTAAAAAATATATCACAAAAACAATTTCAATTTCTTGGCCATTAGATTTATTGACTACTACAGCGAATTCAATCTAAAATTAAAATGGAAATCATACCAAAACAGCATTGAGAGGCACAAACTGTGTTTAATCTCTCTTCCACACACTATGGACTTGAAACCAGCCGGATATCTTCTCAAACCGGGTTGATAGGAGATCACCCTTCCCCTTTTTGTTGAAATGTCCACCACCAAAATCAAACACAAAGCTTATCAAAACCAAACAAAGAAGATGAAATTACACTCCCCTCCCCTATACTGTACCTAAATATCAATCACCTCCGCTCTACTTTGAAACCTATCAGAAACCTCCCTTGAAGTTCTTAGATGCTTACTTCCGTTCCATTATTCCCTAACAATGTTAGATATTAAACTAAAAAGACAAATTTACCCTCATCATCTCTAAAACCCCAAACCTAGCAACCAGGTTGCATTCTTGTTCTTCAACGGTGACCTGATTGAGACATTTCTTTTGCAGGAATCAAGTCATAATATCTCTCTTTTCTTGCCGGAATCAGGTCATAATCTCTCTCTTCGTAGAGTTAAACAATTATTATGACAAAAAAGGGGAGATTTTAGGGAGGAAATTAATGGAATCAAAATGATACTGAAATGTCCACTTGGTTAGGTCGTCGTTGTCCATGAAACAGTTTAGTTAATGATCATATTTGTTCTATGCTTCTATTGAGTGACAATGAATGAGAGAATTGTAAGATCAAACATCAAGAAACACGAATAATAAAGAGACAATAGATTCGTACGACACAGAGATTTAATGAGGTTCACACACTAGGGTGGTATGCTATGTCCTCGGGCGAAGAAGAAGATGATTCATTGTGCAAAAGAGAAATTACACTCTAGCAGTGGCGAGGAAAAACTGGCCTTGAAACCCTAGCTTGAAAAACCCCAAAATACAATGACTTTTTCAACAAGCAACAGTACATTATATATACTCCAAATCGTGGGTCGACCCATTGGGTCGCGATCGATCCGGTCGAACCATACCGCGGGGGCATAGCCCCCGCAACCCCATACGAGATCAGTGATGGGCTCCGGGCTTGGGCCTATCGGCCCAACCCCTCTGCTTCCATCACAGATCTCAGAAAATTTTCCATTTGGGTCGCTACCAAAATATGTCGGATCGCGTCAATCTTCAAAATGGGTCAAGAATTCGAGACAAACTTAACAAGAATAAGATGAAAAACCAAATTAAATAACGTTGTTCTATATCTGTTCTATACTTCCATTCAAGAGTCTCAGCCCGCCGTTGCAATCGCCTGGGAACAGATATTGATTAGAGGAAGGGGGCAGGGGTTTAATACCGCTTAGATGGAGAGAGAAGCCATTGCTGCAATTGAATGAGAACAGAGATAATATGAGGGGGACAGGGGGCTCAATACCATTTGACGTAGACTCTCCGGTTGCTACTTCAGTCGACCGGGAAAGGAAAAGGAGAATAGGGAGGGGGTAGAGTTCCAAAACCAAAGAAAACGATATAACGAGGAAGGGTTCGATAGAACGACCGTTGGAGACAATCCAAGTCCTTTTTGGATTAGGAGTTTGGGTTTACTTCTTTCGTTTTTTTCTTTTTTGAGAAATGAAATTTAAAGCGTTAGGGTCCCTCTTATTTTCTTCTTTTTCTCTCACTAGAAATAGAGGAGTTGCTGAGAGAAGAGATATTACAGATTTTTCAACTTGTGAGGAATTGGATTTTGTGGGACTTGATTAATGTGGAATTCATTTTCCTCTTCCTCCTGCAACCGACAAAGATGATAAGGATGATGTTAGGTGAATATTCCCAAAGAGGATTTAACAGATGTAGTGGGGGAGGTTCTTTCTTCATCCTGGCCAATTCTAGCTGAACAATAAAAGGGGTGGGCTTCTCCTCGGGATTGGATTTCTAAATTTAGTCGCAGATTTGGTTCGAAGTCCTTGCTGCGTCCTTCCTCAAATCAATCTTCATCTGGCTTGAAGTTTTCTCTCGTTCAGCTCAGAGGGAGTTCATATTGATCTGAAAAATCTCTTTTTTGATTTCAGGTGAAGCTCAAGAGCAACAACATATTGATCGATTGAAGAAGATGGGTATGTCCCTTGCTTCACAAACCTAAAAACACAAAGGAAGGGTCATCTAGAAATATCCTAAAAAATAAGGGCAATATGGGTATTAGAATGTTAGTATTAGTCTGATGTCATCACTTAACAGTGATAACTCACAATAATGGGACGGAAGTAAGCATCTACGAACTTCAGGAGAGGGTTCTGATAAGTTTCAAAGTAGTGGGGAGGTGATTGATATTTAGGTACAGTACAAGGGAGGGGAGTGTAATTTCTTCAATAAAGAATAAACACTGTACCATGTCATTTGTATTTGTACTATTTTTTTTTTTTTCAGTAGTTTCAGAAAAATCAAAAAACAAGAATTATTTGATTGTCATATGTACACAATTGAGGACTCAGAGCCTCTCCAGCTAGCCGTGCTGGGATCTCTCAGTGAGGCTTCTCCAACTGATATCTGTGCTGGTGAGACTGTGGTGGACAAAGGGATCTCAGGTAAAGGCTTTAACTTTAGGAACCCAGTTCCATTGTATGGCCACCCAATGCTTTGCCTGAAGCAAAAACCTTGAAAGAGATTGAGCACTCATGCCCTTTCTCTTCTTTGATCTATAACTAGTTCCTGAAGCGCCATCGATGTCACTTTCTTGCTCTTCCGCAATCCTAGTCCCATTGCTACAAAACGTTTAAGCTTACTATCAGTTGTTGGATCAGCTTAATTCTGTCCCAATGATGTTTCCCTGCTTTCGATCTTCGAGGCAAAGTAGGCCCTGAGATCTTGTAATGTCTGGACCTGTGTCCTTTATGATACTGCTGAGAATGGAAGGTCTTGTTGCAGGTTGCACACTCAAACCGACTTCTCTTTTGATTGTCCTGCATAATTCAAAATATTGGCCCAATCCAATATGATAACTATTACAATTTCTCTTCTTGCCTGAACCATTATTTTCCCAAAACCAGAATCAGTTTGATCCATTCCAGCCTTCTTAATGAAATCTTTTCCCAATTCATCTTGGAATAGTCTAATTTACTTCTACGGCTGGCTTTGTTATCCATGATAATCCCATTGACAGAAATTGTAGATTCAACCTTCTTGACACCCAGAATCAAAACCAACATATTTTAACTTTTGATTATTGGCTTCTTCATCTTTAAATTATTCAGATTCTCATAATCCCTGTCACAGGAAAAATCAAAATTTTCTTCTCACTTTCCAGGATTTAGCTTACCCAGACTTGATGATCTATTTTGACCCCCCCCAATCGACGCTCATCCGTAGAAAGCATCATCAAACAGTGGGCACCTTTTAATTGTTCTTGATCAATCTCCAAAACAGAAGAAGATGAAGTTGCATCAGTATTTTAATACCTTATTCTTCTCGATTTCTCCAGTGGTAGAGCAGCATTTTCTTTCTCCTTTTAGGGTGGCACCTCATGTGACTATACAGACTACAGAGGTTTTTTTTTTTTTTTTTTTTAAATCCGAATATTATTTGAGACCAAGGAAAGTCCCATATTATATTAAAGATGAAACTTTTATTCTTTTTTTTTTTTTTTTTTTTTTTTCTTTTTTAAGATTATTAAAGAAAATATCAAATAAAGAATGAAAGAGATATAAGAGAACCTAAAAATGTAAACGCAAACTCAATTCCCCACTCCACTTTCGGCATTGCTAAAGAGAGGGAATCGGAAAAACCCATTGTTGTTTGAATCTGACCGAAAACTTCCAAGTCTTTTCTTTTTCAGACCAGATTCAGAATCCTTTACACTGGTAGTAGCTGAATTAGAAATACTCTTGCTGAGCTTCTCCTCATCTGCAACAGGCTAACAGCAGTATTTCATGGCACGTTTCGGGTTAAACTTTTATTTGACTTTCCCTAGACATGGTTCAAGTTCATAGTATCAGTCATCCAATAGCGAGTATATTGGATCAATATCGGTATCTAGATCGGTCCATATTGGTCAGGATCGATCAATTTTACCTTCATTTTTCATAAAAAGATACATCTTTTTTTTAATTGATTTTACCCTTATTCTAATAACGATACCTGATCCTGGATGATCGACCAGATATCGAGATCAGTCATACCTTATATCAATATGAACCCCTTTCTCTATAAATTGATTTTTTTTTACCCTTCACCCTTTGCTCATAGGAAATTACTGGTACTTTTAAACAAGGAACTTCATGTTTACGATGCCAAAATAAGGAATTCATATAAGTCGTGTGTGATTGCATCAAGTTTGTATGAAGATACAACCATGTTTGATTCATTGAGCGGTTAAAAAAACAAGAACACAAATTTATTTCACCCTTTTTTTTTTTCTTTCCGTTGGATTGTGTCCTATAAATTGTGGATTGCTTTATCTCTATATATGAATGTTTTAATTGGGTACATGGTTGAGATATGGGAGGAAACTAATCAAATATCTACAATTGGGTACCAGAGTTCACCTGATATCCCATCAGTAATGGCAATCTTCCTGATTTTGGAGGCAGTTGCAGCTTTGTTTGGCGGTTCAACTTTAAGGAGTTTGATGTTTTGACTGATCCTCATTCAGTAGACTCCATTTCTCCCAATTGATTTGCAAGTCTGGTTTGATTTTCTGTAATACCCATCTATTTAGGTGGAATTCCACGGAGCGTATGACCTTACTGGATTTTACAATCTTTTGAATCTGTATTTTGGAAATGGGTTTTGATGATCAATGTTATATTGGTAGATTAGAGAGGGTGGCACAAACATATGGGGTGGAATGAATCGTCAATGCTCACTGTTCGCTATAGACTTTTAATATGGGTGCGTTTAAGAAAATTCTCCTAAAAAGCAATGGCTATGTAAAAGGTGCCAATATTCTCTTCGGACTTGACAATGATTTCGAGGCAGTGATACGCCACATGACGCCGGTCCCTTCCCTGCATCTTGTTGGTGGTGTCCTCAGCTGGCATGGTATTCCCAATATTGTTGGAGTATGACCTGCTTAGCAGCAGTAGGCATTAGAACTCCTCCATGGAGTCTTGCATTTGAATGTAAATTTTTTCTATGCAGACTTGGATGTACATTGAAATATTCATTATGAAACTCGAGTTGAAATTTGTTTTTAATGGTTATATTTGCATGATTTACTGAACATAGCCAAATATAAGTCTAATTAGGTAGTTTCAGACTGATTATATGGTAATCTCACGAAGATTGTTTCTGTATTCAAAGTCTCTAGTCAAATTGGATCTCTTGTGGCCACCTAAAGCTTTGCCTGAAGCAAAAACCTTGAAACCGATTAAGTTCTTTGATCCATAACTAGTTCCTAAAACACTATCGATATCCCTATCCTGCTCTTCCTCAATCAGAATCTCATCATTACAAGGCTTGTATGTTAAGCTTACTATCAGTTGTTGGATCAGGCGATCAGAAGAAACTCTGTTTCAATGCTATTTTAAATGTTTTTGATTCTTGAGGAAAAGCTGGCCTTGATCTTGTAATGGCTGGACCTATGTCCACCAAGAGCTTGGTGAGAATGGAACGTCTTATTGTAGGTTGTACGCTCAAACATGCTTCTCTTTGAATTGTCCTTGCAGATTTCAGAATCTTCCTTCAATCCAATATAGCAACCATTTCCTCTGTTCTGGCTTGAACCAATATCGGTTTGATCCATTCCAGCCTCCTTAATGGAATCTTTCCCCAATTCATCTGCAGAATAGTCCAATTTACTTATCTTATGATTGGCTTGATCCATTACTTCATTAATTTGAATATGCGTGTGCAACCCCTAAGCACATTATGTGACATTTAGTAAAGTAAAATCCTTACATTTCTTCTTTGTTTTTTATTTTATTTATTTATTATTATTTTTTTTTTTTAAGTTGTGGAATATCTTGGCTCATGGGAATTTACTTCTACTCTTAAACAAAAATCTTTATGTTTACAATGACAAAAATTAGGAATTCATTTATATCGGAGGTGCTCATCAAGTTTGTATGAAGATACAACCATCTTGGATTCATGAGCGGTACATAAAAACAAAAACTTACACATTTATTTCACCTATTATGTTCTTCTTCCCCTTGTTTTGTCTCCTATAAAGTGTGGATTTCTTTTATCTCAATATAGGACTACTTCATGAATTATTTTAGTTTGGTACTATGGTTGAGATATGAGAGGAAACTAATCAAATATTTACAACTGACTACCAAAGTTCAGCTGATATGCAATTGGTAAGTAAATTGGATTATACCAACCACAATTATTTGATTGGATTTTTACAGCTTATTTCAGTGAAATAGAAATCAAATTTCAATGAAATTTAAAAATATGTGAAACCATATTAATTTCAAAATTAAAATTACATTTATTCATATTTTGTCGGTATTTAATGAACGGGTGAGGACCAACCTCTCTTTTCATTGTGAAAATAGTTATTTCTTTTATGTTATTGCAACAAGGTAAGGATCCAGAATCGTAGATTATGGAGTTACGAAATTATGAAGTTAGCATGGTCATTTCTTCAATTTTCCATTTTAAACCGCCCTTATATCCCCAATAAAATTGTTGTCCTCTCATTATTATTGTCACCATTCATCATATCTTCTCACAGGTTATGAGCTTCTCTCTATTCATTTCGGAGATCCACACTGAAATGTTGTGGGAAGTTGAGGGACAGTGGGTGTACATAAAGCAAGGATGAAGGTGTTGATACCTATGGTTGAAACCTTAAACAACCGTCTTCAAGAATAACAACCTGCTTTTGAAAGATTTGTCACGTACATGAAGAAGAAATTAAGAAGAAGTACATAAAGCTCCTAACACCAAAGTTGGAAATGGAAAAGCAATAGGAATTCAAGAAAAACATCGAGGGTTGTACTAAGTTCCTGCTTTCAAAGCTGAGTGACCTCTAGTGGATTTCTTGGTTGACTCTTTTTTTCTTTTTTATCGGTTATTGTACACCAACAATTACAATCTGAGGATAAATCAACCCTTAAAAAGAGCTACCCCACTTGGAAAATACCTGAGATTCCAAAATAAATCGACGCACCGGGCAAAACTATCACTATCCAAACTCGGATAATTCTACCATTTTCTAGGATTGAACTATAGTAAAAAATAGTCTTTAACACACAACATGCACACCAAATTCCTTTTCCATTAAGAGATCAAATCACTTTATGACTTTATGATCAATGGACAGATTTCGTCCTGGACAGTTAAAGTTCCAAAATTCTATCCTTACAATAATATATGATAGGGTCATTTACATCAACCTCCCCTGCATTTGCCTATATTACGTTCTCTCCCTATAAAATCATTCGTTTATTATATTTAAACCAAAAAAACTAACATCGTAAGGGAGTTGTTAGTTTTAGAAAAAGACATATTTTCCCTCCTCCTCCTCCTCCTTCTTGATTCAGCAACTGCATATCAGTCTGACCCTAGACTAGTAATGCCTAAATTTGGTAGCGATTTCAATTCCTCTATCTATGAACAACTACTACCGCCCCGCACCCAATGTTTGGTCTAATGCTGTTGGTTTAAGTCTTGTGACCTGTGTTCTACCCTTACTTGGGACCACTAATTCCTTTTTTCGCTAGAAAACATTTGTATTAAATATAAAAAGAAAAAGAATGAAATAATGTACAAGCTGAAAGGAGCCCAGAAGAAGCCCCAAACAGAAAACAAAACAAGGGGATTGAGAAGGATCTCCTACTCCACCTTCGACATTGCCATCGGCAGAAAAAGGAGACCAAAACTCAATACCCACACAAAAATAAAATTAGAAACAGCACATTAAGCCAACCACATTGTCACTGGGGCTGAAGTCTCAAACCTAGCTGTTGTCTTTGAAAGAAAATCAGCGATTGAATTCGCCTCATGAAAACAATGACTGATTTTCCGCTCCACATGATCTAAACACCTCATGCATGCTAACCACCTTTGACGAACGATCCAACGAACCTTGTTGTTCTGAAACAAAGTAACCACTGCGACCAAGTCACACTCAATCCACAACCTTTGGACGCCTAGATTCTCTGCATGTCCTATCTCTAATTCCATCATCTTCTTCCAGAAGTTTAATGTTGAACTCCTTCGAAGTAAAGGGAAACTCACCAGCGGCGTATAAGCTCTTTCTTCTATCATAAGCGGGCAATCTCATTCCCAGGTCGAACCTTCGTACAATTTCACAAGCTCTGCCATGATAGCTCTGTTTAAATTTCTTGATACAACCTCAGGAGTTATGGTCACCTGTTTGAAAGAAAAAAAGAAACTTATGATTAAACTGATAATAGGCAAGAACGCTGACAAAGAAGGGGCAAAATGAATATAAAATCTTAGTAATGCAAGGAAATGGAGGCAGCAGATACCATCCGACATTGATAAAGAAAATCCTACTCCATAGCTTCTGCAATTGCAACAATGAATTATATGAAGGAAGTTTCGATGAATACAACTTCAGGTTCGCATTTACTATACACTTTGTCCCTACTTGTCCATAACCTGGTCTAGGGGCAAATCTCAGAGATTTGCTTGAAGATGGAAAATCCATCTCCATCTCACGGCCATGAACTCCATTCTCCAAAGACTCGCCTTCAATTTCTGATAACCACTAGTTCTCACTGCTTCCTGCTTCAAAGATTACAGAATGTCATCTCAATGTTCACACACATTCACATGCACACGAAAGATAGAGAGAGATTTAATTTAATAATATTAATTACATAAATAAAGAAATAAACTAACCCTTTTAATCTTCTGGTAAATCGTTGATTCGATTTCATGCAAGTTCCCCAGGACAACTCCACCAGGCTAAATTATTTAACAGACCAAGATCTTATTACTTTCATATGTTAAGAATCACGAGAGAGAGAGAAACAACAAAACTAAATCGATCATCATACCTTGATGCTAAAGCTTGAGATGGAGAACGATTGAAGAAGATGAGCCTCAAGAGAGCTTCCTTCCAGGAAAAGCAACGACGGTAGCGGCCGTCATATCAGATGGAGATGAACCTCCCTCAACCCCAAACCTCCTTACATTAGGGTAGTCGGCGGCTCTCCCTCTCCTCAAAAAAACTATTTATAAACTCAAAATAGTGAGTAGGGTTTTTCCTTGGGCAATTTGTCAGGTCCAGCCGGGCCTACCCAAGTTTTTCCGTGCATCAGTAGTAATCACAAGTAGTTTCAGACTGGTTATATAGTAATCTCAAGAAGATTGTTTCTGTATTCAAAGTCCCTAGTCAAATGGGATCTCTAGTGGACACCTAAAGCTTTGCCTGAAGCAAAAACCTTGAAACAGATTAAGCACTTATGCCCCTTGCTCTTCTTTGATCCATAACTAGTTCCTGAAACACCATCAATGTCCCTGTCTTGCTCTACCTCAGTCATTATTACAAGGCTTGTTAAGCTTACTATTAGTTGTTGGATCAGCAGAAACTCTGTTTCAATGCCATTTCAATGCTTTTGATTCTTGAGGAAAAGCTGGCCTTGATCTTGTAATGGCTGGAGCTGTGTCCACCAAGAGCTTGGTGAGAATGGAATGTCTTATAGCAGGTTGTACACTCAAACATGCTTCTCTTTTATTGTCCTTGTAGATTTCAGAATCTTCCTTCAATCCAATATAGCAACCATTTCCTTTGTTCTTTCTTGAATCAATATCAGTTTGATCCATTCCAGCATCCTTAATGGAATATTTCCCCAATCCATCTTCAGAACAATCCAATTTACTTCTCTTATGATTGCCCTTGTCAATCCTTAGATTCCCATCAATAGACATTGTAGATTCAACCTTGTTGGGACCAACCCTCAGAAACCCGGAATTAGAACCAACATATTTTAACTTTGGGTAATTTATAAAGCTACCCCTTGGAGAATGCTAGTATTATAGGAACACCCCCTCTCTTTCACCAAATTAGACTTAGACCCCCTGCCGTCAGTCACTGTTACGGAATATACCTTATATGTTGATGTCAGCTACCATATATTTTTTAAAATACCAAAATACCCTTGTAAAAGGTGAAGTACGTTATATACCCATTTGATAAATCCCCATCCCCAAATCCATACCTAATATACCTTCATGTTCAGAGCACTGGCGATCACTCTCTAGCAGTAGCAGCGGCAAATGGAAACCCTAATCCGATGCAGTCATGGTGGGAAGCTCTTTCCGAGCCTTGATCAACCATCCATGCCCTATCTTCGATCCTCCCTTTCTTCACGTCTCTCTCCTCTCTCGCCGACTCAGATTGCCCTGCTCGATCTCTCCTTGAGTCCCATGAAGCCCACATGGTCGTCTCCTCTTCCGTCTCTGACTCCTCATTTGGGTCCGACGATGACCCTCTCTGTCAATGGCTTTATGAGACTGATCTCTATTCCCTTGTTTAATTGTTGGAGTTTTGAGAACAAAACAGAACCCAAAAAAAAAAAAAAAACTTTTCCAAAACCAAAAAAAAAAAATTTCCTTTCCTTTCCTTTCCTTTCCTTTACTTCTCCCTTTTTTTACTATTTTTGAAGAGCATCTCTCCCTCCCTTAAACCCACCAACTTCTTCGATTCCTTTTGTCTCTACTTTATTATTCTATTCTATATTTTATTTGGGAGAAATATATTGAATTGGGGATGCGTCGAAGAAGCTCTGCTCAGTCTCGAATGGTTAAAATATATTGAATTCTACCTTGATTTGGGATTCGTTTCAGAGTTTGAACCACTTCTAAGTTTTCGGTTTTGATTAAATAACTGTTTAGAAGTAGATACCTTTGTTAGCTACAGTTTCGGGTTCATGAGGAGATGGAGAAAATCTCTGTTTGATGTTCAAGTATTTAGGATTTTAGCTTGTGTGTTGGAAATTATGATTCTTTTCTAGTACCTGGGTTGTAATATCAGTTTAAGGAGTTCCAATTACAGATCCTCTGTAGTGTTTTATGAGATTAATCATGTACTGGTGACGCTTTCAGAATCTCACAATGCTTTATTCTCTCGACTTCTCTGTACTACTCTTGGCCTAAACTCCCCTTGCTTGTGTGGAATAGTCTGTTTTCAGATTTAAAAGAGTTCTCTAAAGTTTTTTGGAACGTCCTAAACAGAGTTAAGAAAAGTTCAACAACGCATATGTCACTTCTTCATCTTGCAAGAGCAAACTTGACGGCAATGCTGAAGGCGAGTGCCATGTGAATTAAAATTTTATGAGGGTTAGGTTTGGAGATGAGGACAAAGAGGAGGGAAACAATCTAATTTGGGACTGCAGGGGGTCTGAGGGTATAACATTCCTTTTAACTCCTTACTTAATAGTGACTGACGGTAGGAGGTCTGAATCTAATTTGGTAAAAGAGAAGGGGTGTTCCTATAATACTGGTATTCTTCAGGGGGTGGCGCTGTAAATTACCCTTTAACTTTTTGATTATGGGCTTCTTCATCTTTAGATTGTTAAGATTCTCATAACTCCTATCACAGGAAAGATTAAAATTCTTGCTTTCCAGGATTCAGCTTACCTGCACCTGATGATCTATTTTGAGCTTCTAAAACCATAGGATCATTATCCGAAGACTTTGCTTTAAAAGATTTGAACCCATCCCATTTAGGCACATCCCTAGAAAGCATCATCAAACACATGGCTCCGTCAATTTTTGTTCTTGATCAGTCTCCAAAACATAAGAAGATAAAGTTGTATAAATATTGTAGTACCTCATTCTTCTCAATTTCTCTGGTAGCAAAGCAACATCTCCGTTCTCCTACATAGGGTGGCACCTCATGTGACCATATAGACCTTTCCATAAATGAAATCCCTTGCTACATTCTCTGCAAATCATTGCTTCTTCCCCAAGCATTGTCCTTAATCGTTTTTTTAATATGGTGAAACAATGTTATGATCAAGTGGTGGTGGCGCATCAATTAGCTACCAATTGAATGGATCTGTAATCAACTTCTAACTTCCCGGCCTTCCCCTTTGTAGTTTTTCAATTAATTTCTTTTCTATGATAAAATAAAAAATAAAAAATGAAAAATAGTAGACTTTGTTGAGATGGAGATCCATTTAATCATTGACATTATAATATGATTTCTAGTTCAAATGTGTTTTCCTATGTGATAAAATATAGAGCTCTTAAAAATAGTTGTATATTGCTAAATCCTAAGGATCGAATTCCATTTTTACATAGGTTATTGAGTTAAGTTGAGAAATTAAAGAGTAGACAAGAAGTGGTAATAATAATAATAACAATAATAATAATAATAATAATAATAATAATAATAATAATAATAATAATAATAATAATAATAATAATAATAATAATAATAATAATAGCAATAGTAATAATAATAATAATAGCAATAATAATAATAATAATAATAGTAATAATAATAATAATAATAATAATAATAGTAATAATAATAATAATAATAATAATGATAATAATAATGATAATGATAATGATAATGATAATGATAATGATAATGATAATGATAATGATAATGATAATGATAATGATAATGATAATGATAATGATAATGATAATGATAATGATAATGATAATGATAATGATAATAATAATAATAATAATAATAATAATAATAATAATAATAATAATAATAATAATAATAATAATAATAATAATAATAATAATAATAATAATAATAATAATGAAAAAAATGATAGGTCAATTGGCCAAGTAGGCGAAGAACGGATTCTTAAGAATGTGAATATAAATACCATTCCAAACACAATTCCCATTCTAAAATCAAGAATGCATTCTAATTAAAGGTGTTCCAAACAACATTCTCATTTTAAGTTGAAAATGCATTCTCCATTTTGGGAATGTATTCTTAGAATGCATTCCAAGAATGCAAACCAAACATAGCCTTAGTAAACTAAAATATGCGTTTAATATGTGCTTAAGCCCACATCCCTTAATAAGCAGGGACGTCTATGTTTTGAATGCCAAAAGAACGAATTCACATGGAATGCCAAAAGAAGGAACTCATGTATGTCGAATGTGTGATTTCATCAAGTTTGGATATGGAGATGGATGCCGCTCAGAGTCCAACATACTGTTTTTCATAGATATTTTTCTCCTCTTGTTAGGCTAGGGGATAGGGGACCTTTTCCTACTGATGGCAATGCCGATGGTGGGTAAGATTTTCTGTGCCTCTCAGTCTATTTTTGTAATGGCGATATTCTGAGATCCATGTATATTTTTTTCATTATTTTAATACAATTGATTTTCTAGCAAAAAAAGTATGATTTGAACCTACTACCGATATCAGCTGGCCGGAATCAATGAATTCCAAAGTCTGAATCTTTTCCTTTTCATTGAGGACTACGAGAGACTATCAGATGGTGTTGCTATGGCTTCAACGACACAACGCTTTTGTGGGATATTAACAAGGGAGGAAATATTTTAAAACATTTTGATGGACTATCAACAAATAATTAATACCTGGCTTACTCTTCTTGTTCAAAGGTACTCCAAAATATCGTAAACACAAAAAACTGTTTCGGACTCAGAATCATTAATTTGGAACAGAAACTTTGCCATACGCACAGAGTCCCAGCTGATTCTGATATGATGGAATAGATTATTGAGCTAACGAAGATGACTGTGGGAGCTATTTTAAGTTATTGCTATGGGATATTCTAACTTATTGCTAAATTCCAATTCAAGGATCTGCAATTATGATTGATAGGAATTGAGATACAACAAACACCACTTTTGATCCAAATTGAGTGATTCACCGATCCGATTCCTGATGCTTCCAACCAGTTGAACCGAGTTAAAGAAAATAGCAGCAAAGGATACAAGTCTAGAACATTATTGTGACACATGTGCACTGGAAGATGAGGAATATAAATTGAATTATTGTATCTAAGTCTAAAAATGAAATGTGCAACAATGAAAATAAACTGACTTATAAGATCACCAACATACATCTCCAAGCTTTATAAAAAAATAAAATAATAATAATAAAAATTAGGGATAGTAATCTTCTATTCTATTTGGATTTTTCACATGTTACTGGTTCAGTTACCAACACATGGAATCTGGTATCCCCTTATAATTTCATCCTTGTCATTCTGGTGAATATAAATCCCAATTTAGATTGTTTGAAGATGAAGATTTGATTATTGTTGCCGTGTTTTAGTTTTGTTGAACTATGAATCCCAAAAAAGATGGTTCGGAAACAAGTCGACTTGATAGATTAATATTTGAATTTTATAAACCCAACTACATGTGGTTTTCATTACCATGTCTCATCACTGAAAGCCTAGCTAAGAAAGCCAGAAAGGTATTGTGGTATATGTCCTCTAATATAGTGGCAAAAGTGAGAAATTGGAGTAAAGAGGGAAAAGGTGGGGGGTTTATTTATTTTTTGGTAGAGGGTTCCCTAAAAGGCAATGTGGCCCTTACACTAGTGCATGGGCCAATAGGATCACTACTAAAAGCATCAATAGTCATTTCATGAGGGGTGAGGTGGCCATTTTTCCACCCACTATGTTTTGTTACATAATTCATTAGAAAGTCTTTCTAGTGAAACATGATTCTCTTTTCTTTTTTAAATTGTTTGGTTGTTTTTTGAGTTGATTCTACTTAAAAATATTAATTCATTTGAAACACCTTGTAAAGCTAATGTGGTATATCTGAGAAATTAGGTAAATAGCAAAACTCATATTTGACACACATAATCCTAGCCCTCATATAAATAGTCCATGTTAAGCGGTGATGCAAAAGAATCACAAAAATCGGGATGGGTAACCAAACAGTTTTCTAGAAAAACTTAAGAATATATACGATTCAATAGAATCACTCTCTATGGACTCATTGCCAAATTCGAAATAAAACTCTAACAAATTATATAACCTAGCTGATCCTAATGGAATCTTTCCCCAATTCATCTTAGGATAGTCTAATTTACTTCTATGACTGGCTTTGTTATCCATGATAATCCCATTGACAGAAATTGTAGATTCAACCTTCTTGGCACCAATCCTCAGAAACCCAGAATCAAGACCAACATATTTTAACTTTTTGATTATGGGCCTCTTCAACTTTAGAATATTGTTCAGATTCTCATAATCCCTATCATATGAAAATCAAAATTTTCTTCTCACTTTCCAGGATTTAGTTTACCTAGACCTGATGACTATTTTGAGTTTCTAAAACCACATGATCATTATGTAAAGACTTTGCTTCAACAAAATTGAACCCATCCAATTGATGCACATCCCTAGAAAGCATCATCGAACATAGGGCACCCTCTATTTGTTCTTGATAAATTTCGAAAACAAAAGAAGTCATATTAGTATTATAATACCTTATTCTTGATGGAAGGGTTCATTGATGGGCCTAGTTCCCATGTTTGACTTGTGAAATAGAAATCAATTTTCACTATAATTCTGAAATAGGCGGCAAACCCTTCCAATTTCAAAATTGAAATTACATTCATTCATATTTGTGGGTATTCAATGAATACATGATAACCGCCAAATTGTCCACACTCCACATTGGGAAACTTCATCATCCGAAATTGAATATATTTGACAAATCTTGCAGCATTTGTTTTGAATTTGGTATCTCCCCACTTGAAAAAGAATCTGGTCTGTTTGACTCTTTCGTCTCTCATTCTCTCTGGTTCTCTTGCTCGCTCTTGCTCTCTCTGGTTATTGCGACAAGTTGAGAGATCCCAAAACTTCTCTCCATTCGATTAGAGTTTATGTCTTTTTTACTTTCTATTTCTTCTTGTTCAATCCTGTAAATGTGTTTGTAACTTATATTGTTATAAAGTCATCATCTTCTTCTTGTTATTTTTTTTTTTTTTAATTATAAACGCACTAATACCCCTGACAGTTGTTGAAGCAACAATTCATGTTAACATTGGTGGGGACCTTGCTTTGATTTGTTACAGACATGAAGAGATACATCAAGTTCTCAACACCAAAGTTGGAAATGGAGAAGCAAGAGGAGTTCAAGAAGAACATTGAGGGTGCAACTAAGTTCCTGCTTCAAAGCTGAGCTCCAATTTTTTGCAGGTGAGAGTTTATAAACATGACAATAAAAAATGAATAAAAAAAAAAAAACTGTTTCGCAAAAGAGCCTACTTCCAATTTTTGAACTTGTGACTAATATGATGCAATTGTGCAACTTAAGTTGCCCATTGAAAATCCTTATTAGACGGTTTAATAAAATTACATGTTACTCATAATTTTTTTTTTTTTTGAAAGAATTTTACATGCTAATCTTGGTGATATAAATATATGCACATCTTGTAACTAATAATCACTAACAATGCAGCTAACCCTGAAGTCTGAGTTGGGCCTGTTGCTAGCATCATAAACTAGTGGTGTGCTCCAATCATAGGGCTATATACAAGAGGGCAATGAAGACTTTTCTAAAGGGAAAGAGAGAAGATGAAACATGTTGAACACCTCAACGACATGCATAGCCATTTCCCTAACTATTTGTGCCAGTTTAGATATTGAAACCACAATCTCACGAGTTGATAGATGCATTTGAGACATGTCCATTTGGTTTTATCTATATCAACTGTGATCAATAACGATTAGTCAATACTGTATGAATTTTTTTATATATATATATTTATGGTTTGGTCAAATACTAATCGGATACATTCAATATGTATCAGAATCGAGGTATCGTATGTTATCGATAATGGAGTTAATACCATGAACTAAATCCTTGTGCTTGAAATATCAAGTAGTGTTTATCCTCTTTCGGTACAAAATTATCAGAATGAAGCAGGCTCTTGTCTCCTAAGAAAGAAATTAAACTGCAACAGCTGTATTTCATGATACATTTCAGGTTGAACTTTTAATTGACTTTCCCATTCACGGTTCAAGTTCACGGTGCGATCAAACCCTGTTTTTTCTTTGAAATTTTATTTTTTTATTATTATTTTTTTATCCTTTTACCCTTTGTCACTATCCATTACACCAATATGGGATTGGTGGGTACCGATACAAATCTTGATTGCTTGATCCGATATGATCCTCAATCCATTACGTACTTCATTAATTTGAATACGTGTGTGCAACCCCTAAGCACATGACATGACATTTAGTAAAGTAAAATCTTTACATTTTTTTTTTTTTTTTTGTTGTGGAATATCTTGGCTCAAAGGAAATTACTTCTACTCTTAAAAAAAAATCTTTATGTTTTCAATGCCAAAATAAGGAATTCATATATATGGGATATTTTCATCAAGTTTGTATGAAGATACAATCATGTTCAATTCATGAGCGGTACATAAAAACAAAAACTTACACATTTATTTCACCCATTCTTTTCTTCTACCCATTGTATCGTCTCTTCTCGTTGTATTGTCTCCTATAAATTGTGGATTGCTTTATTTCGACATAGAATTATTACATGGATGTTGATTGCTTTATCTCAATATAGGAGTACTACATGAATTTTTTTAGGGTACTATGGTTGAGATATGGGAGGAAATAGAAATTAAATTTCAATGAAATTTTGATATACATGGAGACATTTTAATTTCAAAATTAAAATAACATTTATTCGTATTTTTTCTGTATTTAATGAACATGTGATGACCAATTGTTTTTTTGATCGTGAAAACAGTTATTTCTTTTAAGTAGAAGACGTAAGTCTCATTCTCTTGACTCATTATTGCAACAAGGGATCCCAGAACCTTTGTTCCTATTTATCTATTTCTCTCTATTTCATTAGGGGTTGATGTGATGTTTCTATGCCTTGTTTCTGCTTATACAAGTCTGTTGTCTTCGTAGATTATGGACTTATGAAATTATGAAGTTAGCATCGTCATCTTCTTCTGTTTTCAATTTTAAACACTCTAATATCCCTAATAAAATTTTTGTCCTTTTACTATTATTACTCACCTTTCAGCCGCGAGTAACTCTGCAATGATGATTGTCTACTTGGTTCTTCTCAGGTTTTGAGCTTCTCTCAGTTCATTTCAGAGATCCACACTAGAACGCGCTATGAAGTTGAGAGAAAGTGGGTCATTTAAGAAGCGTTAACTTTGGAGCAAACCATTCTACAAAAACCATTCTACACTCGTCAGCATAGTTATTGGGTTTAGATTTTTTTTTTTTTTTTTAATTTATTTCAAAAAATATTGAAAGATGTATTTTACTAAATATGTAAAAATATGGATTTGACAATTAAATATTCAGATACGGCAAAAATACATGTTTAGTATGCGGAGTTAATACGCCACTCACCGGAACACACATGGAATGCCAAAATAAAGAATTGAAGTTTAGTAAGAGTTTTAAGTGAGATGGGTAATCATGTTCTATGGTGAGTGACGAAATACTACCTTGAGCTCATATGTGTTGTAGTATTATTCCTCTGAAGGTTCCTCGTGACTTCAGAGTCCAACCATACCCATTAATTTCCTAGTAGAATTAAAGAGGAACTAGTGCCCGATGCACTAAATTGTTCTAGATTCAGATTTTATTGAGAGCAATGGATGCCGTTAGTATTTGTTTTCTTGCTTGATGTCTTCCGTTTCGATTTTAATAAATTTCATGATCTTCTTAAAAGAAAAATACAAAAAAATACTAAAAGCATTCCAAGCTGTTGTCTCTTAAGAGAGAGAACTTAAACCCCCAGTAGATGAATTGACCTCGATAGAGATGATTGAAGTTCCAAGTTTTCAAGAGGTAATTAATTGACTCGGTTAGTATACACAGGGAGTAACTTCAAATTGTCAAATATATTGAATTTGATTTCAGCTTATCCACCGAAAAAAAGACTAATAATCTTGGGACTTTTATGAGACACATGTACATTGGAATAAGAGGAATATAAATTGTATTTTTGTTATTTTGGAGATAAAAAAGAAAATAAAAAGAGAGCATCTAGTTCTAGACTTAAAAAATACTGCTACTTCAAGCTGCCAATGGAACTATTAGCTTTTGTGTTGTTTCTGACCCACCAGAGGTTGAATTGAAATCTCCATGTCGCCACTGGTTTCTTCTTCAATAGGAGGAGGGAGATTCAGATCGATTGGATATCTACTCTCGGGTAGATTGTCTTTGTATTTAGAATCTCTAGTCAAATGGGAACTCTTGTGGCCACCCAAAGCTTTACCTGAATCAAAAACCTTTAAACAGATTGAACACTCATGCCTCTTGCTCTTCTTTGATCCATAACTAGTTCCTGAAACACCAATGATTTTCTCATCTTGCACTTCTTTAATCACAGTCTCATTGCTACAAGGCTTGTTAAGCTTACTATCAATTGTTTGATCAGCAAAAACATCTATTTCAATGTTGTTTTCAATAATTTCGATACTCGAATCAAAGCAGGCCTTGTAATGGCTGGACCTATGTCCTCCAAGAGCTTGGTGAGAATGGAAGGTCTTTTTACAGGTTTTACACTCAAACCTGCTTCGGTTTTGATTGTCCCTGCAGATTTCAGAATCTTCCTCCAATCCAGTATAGTAACCATTAGAAGAACTGTTCTTCTTGCCTACACCATTACTTTTCCTATTGCTAGAATCAGTTTTGTCCAATTCATCTTCACTTCTCTTATGATTCCCCTTGTTAACTGTAGATTCAACCTTGTTGGGACCAACCCTAAACTCAGAATCAGAATCAACATATTTGGAACTTTTGTTTTTGGGTTTCTTCATCTTTGGATGGTTCAGATTCTCATAATTCCTATCACAAGAAAAATCAAAACTTTCATCTTGCTTTCCAGGATTTAGCTTACCTAGAGCTGATGATCTATTCTGAGCTTCTAAAACCACGGTATCGTTATCTAAAGACTCTACTTCAACAAAATTGAACCCATTCAATTGACGCACTCCTCTAGAAATCATCATCAAACACAAGGCTCCCTCTATTTGTTCTTGATCAGTCTCCAAAATTAAAGAAGATAAAGTTGTGCCATTGTTGTCATACCTCATTCTTCTCGATTTCTCCTGTGGCAAAGCAGCATCTTCGTTGTCCTTCTTAGGGTGGCATCTCATGTGACCATACAGAGCTTTCCATGATTGAAATCCCTTGCCACATTCTCTGCAAATCGTTCCTTCTTGCTTAAGCATTACCCTTAATCGTTGTTTGAATCCAAAAGCTTCTTGAAGTCTATATAGGTTTCTACCTAGAACCAGAATCAGAATACCCAGAAACTTCAACACTTATAACTCCTCTTGGTGAGCTTCTCGTTTGTAATATATAACTGAATTCACGGACGTTCACATGAGGTTGAGACCCGTTCTTACAGCTATATTGAGTTTCATGACAGGGTTCGTAGTCCTAGTTTACCTTAATTTCAATATGCGTGGACTCCAGTATTCCTTATTCGCATGGACTCTTGTCTCAGTAATTACCTGTTTCTGGATATGATCCTGATCTTGATCCTGATCTGAATCAGCCATATCACAAGAAAAAAAAAACCTTTGGCTGTAAATTAAAAACTGTACATAGACTGATTCAAGTTGATCCAATCCGATTCCTCAAACCATGATTGATACTGAATGAGAACTGATAATTGGCCCTCTTGATAATTGTTAGAACCATGGTTTCAAGTATCGGTCTCATATCGGCTGCGTCGGTCATATAAGATCAGTATCGACTGAGACCGATCTCAATCCCTGACTGATCTGGATCGGTTATCCGTATCATTTCAAGGGTAAAATAGTAAAGAAATTAGTACTTTTTAAAAATACCAAGGCAAAATCTGACCAATACCCACCGATTCAATCCAAATTGATATTAGATCAATATCGATAGATACCGATACCGATACCATCCCATGGCTAGAACACAAGACCCCTAGCCGTGTGGCTCAAGTATTGCAATCCTCATAGAAATAGAAATGACTAAAGATAGGATATGATAAGAGATTGAGATCACATGGGATTCTAATGGTAAGAGAGACAAAGCTCAAAAGACTTCTGTGACATTAAGTAAACTAAAATATTTTTTTTTTATCGAAAAGAGATAAATTGCATCTACAATTACTGTGCTCGTGTATAGATCAATAGAGGACCATAAAAAGGCATCTTCAACACATAGAGTGAGTAAATAAACCAAGACTTGAATCCCATGGGTTGGTTTTAATACACTAGAAATAGGGTTTTCTTAGTCTTGGGTTACTTCCTTAATTTGAATAGAAATTTATGCATGTGGAAGTTCCTTAATCATATTGACTTATAGATGTGTCGCCACTCAACAAAACTTTAGAGAGTTAACAGACTTCTTGATGGGGTATAAATGGTTTTGAAACCAGCCAGGCAATCTGGCCGAACCGGGTTGATAGGATGTAACAGTTTGGTTTGAAAACTGTATGAGCAGCGTTTTAAATTTTGGGATCCCACGGATTTATTTAATTTTTTTTTTTCTAAAAATGTATTAATTCATTGAACCATTTTAGCCTTATACCTTATATATGGATCGTGTGTGATCCAGGGTGTCCAAAAGTTTTCACTATGTTTCCCTCAATACCAATTAGGGGGGCAAGTTTGGTCTCACGAACCTGAAGCCTGCACAGTGTTGTAGGGCTAGGTTGGACTGGAGTTGACTTTTACTCCATGGACTAAGCTAGGATTGGGATTTTCAAATTTGGGGACAGGCCAGCCCAAACCTGGGCTGAGGCCTTGGGTTGAGCCCGGCCTTGCTTGCATTGTCCGATTTTGCCCTATATAACTATAACCAAGCTGGGTTACTAAAGTTTGGGATAACAGACAGATTGGGCACCACCAAATCAAAGAGAGATTGGATTGCTTCCTATCCTCTTCGGATTGGCTCATGGTGAATCCAAATGTATTGCATATCCAGCACTAATTAGTCACCAGTACTTGATACTGAGCACCGAACTAACCTATTTTTCAATACCCCTGTGACCCTTACTACAAGCACCCAGTTGATGAAAATGAAGACTAAAATGATATTTATATTTTGCATTTATTAATATGATGGGTCCATATCTCATGTTGAAAGTCTATCATTGGGGTGTAACGAAATTTGAAAAAATTAAGTGATTAACCAGTTTTGGATTTTCTTTATAAATTTATTCATTAAAGTTTTAATCAATAAGAATATCTAAAATCCGGTTTGGGTTTACAAAACTATCTACTTAAATTTTCAATTAACAAAAATACCCAAAATTAGATTTGAGATTAATTACAAAGCTATCAATCCAAAGGTTTCAGTTAACAAAACTATCACCCAAAGTTTCAGGTAACAAAAAACCTAAAACCAGGTTTGGGATTACATAACTTCCCACCCAAAGTTTCAGTTAACAAAAATACTTGATTGACTTATCGTATTTGGAAGATGGAAAGGGATCACTATTTTGGATAATTCTGTAAACATAAATCTAATTTTGAATAATTTTTCTAATTGAAACTTTGGATAGTTAATTTTATAAAGAAAAACTCAAAAATGGGTATTCATGTAATATTTTCACAAAATTTCAAACTCCATCAGACACATTCATTATCATTTTCATTCAAAGTTGCCATGTGAATCCTAGGGAACTGGAGAGGAGGAGGAGAGGGCAATGAAAAGGGATAGGGGATAAGGCTGTTCATGCAGGGGCGAGAGAGAGAGAGAGAGAGAGAGAGAGAGAGAGACCACCTGTTACTAATGAAAAATCCTGCCTGATCTGGTGTTCTTGGTGGTGGAGATCGATGGTTTGGGGTTGTAGATCTCAGATGTGTTTTTTCCTCTTATAGTGAATCAAGAGATGCGGGAATTAAAATACTCCAAACAGTCATGTGGTCTGCACCATCATAGGTGAGCTAGGGGGCATGTATTGGCATCAACTAGATGGGCTTTTCGTATTTCACAGGGGCTGGGATCATCATTTCGCCTCCTCCATGTGACCTAGCTCATAAAATAAAAAAATAGTTTATGTGGGGGAGTGTGTTTCCTTCGCCTCGACATATGGGGGCACAAAATTAAGGGTGTCAATTGGTTCGATTTCGGTTATTCAGTTTGGTTTGATTCGGTTTCAAATGATGATAGGTGGACCATAACCAAACCGAGAACTGACTCGATTCCGTATTTAGATATTCAAACAGATTCAATTCGGCTCGATTTGATTTTGATTCCAATTCGGTTCTGATATGCAGTTTTAATTCGGTTTTATACCTAGGTTTTAATTCTGTTATGAAAACGGTTCTACTTTTGAACCATGACTATGATAGACCAAAGGCCATAATGGACTCAAGTTATGGGCCTTATGGCCATTGCTCACTCCAAAATTATCCTAGCTTGTAAATATGTGATGATAAATTGCGAAAAACACTTACCACTTAAATTAAAAAAAAAAAAAAAAATTGCAAGAAACACTTTTGAATGATAAGGGCAATTCGGTTCGGTTTTGGTTCTAATTGATGGTTCGAAGACCCTAAATCAAAGCCAAGCCGAACCGAATAGCGTAGTCACATATCAAACCGAATTTGAACCAAATAAATTCCATTCAGTTTCGGTCCGGTTAATTTGGTTCGGTTTGGATTTTGATATTCGATTTCGGTCTGAAATTGACACCCTTAAACAAAATGACAACCGTACCTCCTTAAAATGAAAAATGACATCCGTATTGATGTTTTCTAGCTCATTCACATTGACCCTTGTGCACGTGTAGGATCCACACTCCCCCCACATAATTGTCCTTCATTTCTCGGCTCTAAATGTTGTCTTCACACCTATTGCAGTAAACATAATATTGATTTTAAATTTAAAAAAAAAAAAATTTTTATTTCACAAATCAAGGATATAGACTGATAAAACAAAATGTAATGATCAAAAAGAAAAGTTCAGCTTAAAAATCTTATGAAGCAATCAATGTATTAGTGGCAATAGTTCTCAATTATGGGAAACTTAAAATATGGATTTAGAATTTAAAATTCAACATAAAGCCTTTTTTTTTTTTTTTTTTTTTTGTAAGAAAATGATGCTGCATGCAAATTGGAGTAGGGGCAGAAAAATTATGAGCTTTAAGAGTCAGGATCCATAAGACCCCAGGCCCTTGCCTACAACGACTTGCTTCCTCGAATGAATGAGTTTCAGACACATTTTTGCATTATCCTACAATCCCGAGTCCAAACTTAGGGGCAGTTCTTGGTGGTGGAGCAAAGGTAGGAGAAAAATTTAAACCAGCCCCGTACTGAGCAGAAGCAAGGGGCCTGAGACTGAATCCATCCCCTAATCAGTTCATTTGGTGCAAATTTAAGACATGGATCCATCATCCAGAGAAATGCAAATGCGTCTTATATCCTTACAGAAATGCAATTTGTGAAGATTATGCTTGAATGCTTCTTCCTAGTTAGTCAATTTTCTGTTATGGGTAGAAATATTTATTATCAGTTCATCTTGTTGTGCCTTATGTTGGGCTTCTATATAGTAATGGAGCATCTTTATCTCGAATGCTCAATTTTTATTAGAATCTAGAGTCACATTTTTATCTCTGGTTGACCTTTCTTTTAGAAAGATAAAGCTCCGTGGTGGGATGGAGTCGGCTGGGTGGGAACCATTATTGCCATGTGGGTGGGTTTGTTTTTTCTAGGACACATCACATTTGGGAGGTTCAAAAAACAGGCTAGATCCTTTACTCATATCTAGTGTCAGATCTAATGTGAAATGGATATAAGGTATTCAAAGCGCTCTAGGGTGGTTTCTTTGTTGGATTTAAGTATTCGTATCAGTTTTACTATAAACTAAGTCCTTTAATTATTAGAATATTTCTTATGTGGGTTCATATTAATTGAATATTTGTGTTTTGATAAAATTTGATTAATATTTTGTCTAATTAAATGAGGTATGGGAACTTTAATTAATTTAATATGAGTTGACTGATGTGGGTTTTAATTAATCATTGGATTTTTTATGAGTGGGTCCATCAGGAAACTACAAAAATAGAAGGTAAGTCCTTCTTCTAAATCTAATCTTTATTCAAAATGTGTATTTTGGAAAGAGAGAGAAGTGAGAAAGAGACAAAATTTCTTGTAACTTCCTCCCTTATGCATTCAAGTTTTTCATCTAATCAATTATCATAAAAAATAAAGGAGAAATACCTTACTATGTGGATTGATCAAAAGGATTTCTGTTGCGCTTTCCTTGATCATAGATCCCAAACAAATACGATTTTATTATTTACAGATTCTGTTTCTTGTTCTTGATGTTTTTAATTTATACGTGTTGATCAATTGGATTATAGACTATATCTTGTTAAAGATTTTAATCATGTATCCTTGACGTTATTTTGCATGTTTGTCTTTTGTATACTCTAATTTGTATAATGTTACATCCCCTTGATATAGTATTTGTGATTGTTCATTTAAATATATATAGTGAAGCTGAAGAGGATAAGCTTCATGTTCATCTCTATTACCGAAGACTCAGATTTTACATGTAACTCTAATATTGCGTTGTCCATAAATAATGGTATCACCTTTGGTTTTGGATTTTATGAAGTGTCCTTCGGGTGCATTATCCTGAAACGGATTTTGACTTCAATCTCATTCTATCTTTCCTTTTTCTTTTTCTTTTTTTTCCTTTTTTTTTTTTTTTTTTTTTTTTTTTGTATAAAAAATCCCATTATGTCCAAAAATATAGAAAAATGTCATTATTGTCTTTGGCTTTTGATTTTATAAGATATCATTCAGCTTCCATTATCTTGATATGGAATTCTAAATTCAAGTCCCATTACAGGTTTGTCACATTTGTGAAATTAAATTCACAACAAGTGGGACCCACGCCTAGGAACTTTTTTTTTTTTTGGGAATAAATGGCCCCACGCCTAGGAACCGACAAAGCTCTTCTCATTTAAGCTGTGTTTAATCTAAAAAATCTACCAAAAATAAAAAATCTAAAAAATAAAATAAAATCTACGTTGAATTCAAGAGACTAGGGAAGAAAAATGTAAATTAAATGTCATTATTTCCTTTGTTTTAGATTTAATATGATATCTTTCGGGTCCCAATATCTTGAAACGGATTTTAACTTCGATCCCACTGTGCCTCAAAATATAATAAAATGTCCTTTGTTGTTTGTATTGGCTCTTATGTTTTGTCTTTTTGTAATAGTTATAATTGGGCTTGTTTTCATTATTGAATAGGTTTTTTTATCTAATTTATGTACAGAATAGAATTATAATCATGTGGGGATTAAGGTTTTTTTAAGTTTTTTTATAAGTTATCTTTGTGGTAAAAACTTAAACACAATCAACCAAGGGGGTAGTGCAGTTGGTTAGCAACGAACTTGGTACTAGCCGTAAACTCGGATGTCTTAAGTTTGACTTCCACTAGGCACACCTTAAGCCACTCACACGGAAGTGTTTAGTGTTTTTCACTGCTTTTAGTGAAAATTGAATGATTCTCATTCAACGGTATGACCTGGTCCATGTAGTTGTGGGATCAGTATGGACCTGTGGAACTAGTCAAGCTAAAGGCCTTGTGGTTATTTCTTATCTATTATAATATATTTTATTTCGTATTAAAAAAATAAAATTAAGTATGAATGACATGAAACAAATACAGATAAAGAAGAGAAAAAGATAAACAAAGGGGAAAAAAAAATTCAGATCCTCTACATATAAAAGAGAGGGTGAAAAAATCAATAATGAATTTTTTTTACAGCATGTCCATTTCAATTAAAACGTTGGCCTAAAGAAATAAAGGGAAAAGGTCTTGAAAGCAAGCGGGACACCCTAGAATCAGGTGTGCTAGCAAATGTAGACCGTTGGATTAGATAGACTACATTAATACCGTTAAATATATGTTGTCTTAGGTAACTTACCTAGCCTGACATTGTACGGTCACTCTTCTTCTCCCTCACTTGCTCCGGCGATTTCCCATCCACATAGCCTCAACCACTGCCATTGCCACTGCTGCAGCCGTAGCCTCTACTACTACCGTTACCGTTACCACTGCCAAGGTAGAAGAAAGCTCGAAGGGAGAGAGAGAGAGGAACAGCAAAAACCAGGAAAAAAAAAAAAAGAAGAAGAGAACTGAGCTCAACCTGGACAGTGGCAGCGGAAAATTTCCGACTTGTTCGGTGCTCTTTCTCTCTCTCTTTCGCTTCTCTCACCAAAGGGCCAAAGGAACGGGGATTACAGGAATGGTAGAACGGTCGATGGAGAGGAATAACAAAAATCAGAAGAAAAAAAAAAAGGAACGGAGATAATGTTGCCGCTGCCGTCGCTACCGCTGCCGTTGCCACTGTCCAAGAAGAAGAAAGCTCGGGTGGAGAGAGAGAGACAATGACAACAAAAACCAAAAGAAAAAAAGAGAGTGCAGCTGTTGCCGTTACAGCTGGTCGTTGCCGCTGCCGCTACCATCGCTGGCTGCCGTCACTGCCGCTGCCGTCTCTGGCCGCAGTCCCTATCCACGAAGAAGAAAGATCGGGGAGAGAGTTACACAGCAAAAACCAGAAAAAAAAAAAAAAAAAAAGAGTGCTCGCAGCCGCTGCCTAGGAAGAGAAAGCTCTGAAAAAAGAGGGTGAGAGAGAAAGAGAGAGAGAGAGAGAGAAAGAGGAACAGCAAAAAAAAATATGAGAACTGAGAGCACCAGTCGGGCAACATTCCGGCATGGTTATTGAGGGTGATAAGGTGTGACAGGTGTGGATTGAAGTTTTGGACCTTTCCTCTCAATCTAACGGTTCTCTCAAATCCTACGATTAAAATATCGCTAGTATACTTGATACCCGGGTGTCCTATTAGCTTTCCTATACCTCTCCCAAAAATAAAACATGGATCCTAAGATTTTCACTTTTTTATTTCACAATGCTTTATTCACAGCGCCACATGTATATAATGGGATAGTTGTTTGAAGCGATAGGATCTATGCGAATCTTCACCAAACAAAAAAAATAATTTTTTACTGGGGTAAATGGGGTGTATTAATTTCAATTCATCTGTCGCTGATGCTGACATCGTTAAGGAGCTGTATGGTTAAAAACACTGTAGCCATTATCTTATCAGGAAACCTTTTCTTCATGTGTCGTGGCCTCGTGGGTCGACCAAGGCCCTACCATTTTAAGTGCTAGGATTTGTGTCTTGTGATGGCCATGGCATCACCAAATGAAACATGAGTAAACTAGGGCCTGGCCAGTGGTGGTCTGATCTGTGGTTCTGGTCCAACCATTGGGCTAATAAAATCATGTCCTATACTCTACTAGGTTATGGCCTTGGTGTAGTTGCGGCGTAATCTTGGTCCCTACATTAGCGATAATGAGGAAGATGATATTGCAAACATGACGGTTGATGTAAAATCAGGGTGTTCTTTTTGGTGGGGATCCTCTCCATCTCTCTTCCCCTTCCCCAGCCCCCCAAACAAATTGTAGCCCATGTTACGGATGTAAATGGATAGTCAAAAATAAATTTAAATTTGATTCGCTTCCAGTCAGAGTGTATTCAGATTTGAATTCAGATAATTTAGAATGTAATCTATTTGATTCGAATAGATATCGAATAAATAATATAAAAAATTAAATTACTAGTGATTTTGAGGGTTGTTGAATGTTCAATAGGTTCTAGAGTATTTAGGAAAATATTAAAACAACAAAGAGACATGGATTGAGAACAAGTCATATCTGCTAGACGGAAAAAAAGTCTGAATTATACAAGTTTGAAATCTAAAATGACAATAAAAAATATGGATTCAATTCGCATAATATCAGTTTAGGTATCCATATCCAGTGAGGGGATATCAAGACATATGATCCTTGATACGTTTACATATCTAAACCTTATGCTAATATTCTTTCCCCCTCAAAATTGTAGGCCTGTAGTAGTGTTCTTTTTATCACTTGTAGCACATGTGGCCTATGACTTCTGTAGTTTCTTTATGACCTATGACACTGTACTTCCTTTAAAAATGACCAAATTTTTTTTTCCTCCCTGTAAAAAGTTTAGTTCTTTTATAACCATGTGCATGGAGAGCATGTATCAAGGAATTGGCATTAGATCAGTAGAATTGGCTGAATTGGATCAGTGTAGATAGAGATCAATATCGATTTCAGAGGGAGAGAGAGAGAGATTTGTTTTGATTTCTTTTATTTTTGGTAATAAGAGTTATTTTGGTTTCATGATTATTACAAATGTCAAATGACAATTTACCTTCATTATAAGCATATATTCATTATTTACCTTCATTATGAGCATATGTATAAGATAGAACTTTCCTTAATTTTTTTTTAACGTTTCTTGGCCAGATTAAATGTCCGAGATAGAGCATTTTTTTTTCTTTGATAGGTTCCGTGATAGAGCTGGTACAATAATGGTTGTCAAGTGCTAACTTTGGTGTCTTTAAATGGTGCGTACATGACTGGTTTCTTACGTATTTCATTCCATGTTTAGTATGAAAGAAATAATAAAAGGTTAATGAGGGAAAGGGGAGACCATATGGGATGATTTTGAAGGCTGTGCTCAATGATATTAGGGAGGTGGTACTGTGATGGTAGCGGCCGGAAACAAATATTCTCTCTTCCCCTTTTGGGGGGGGGGGAAATACTTGCATTCCGTCATCTCTGAAATAACCTAGAGGGGGGGTGAATAGGTTATACTAGTGAAATTTAAACCTTTTTGATTAATGGTTCCCAAATGTGATTGTAAATTAAAATTGAGGAATAATAAAATAGATACACTCACTCAACACCAAGGTTTATAGTGGTTCGACTCAATCCGAGTTTAGTCCACTCCCTACAAGATCCTCTTGTAAGGTATTCTACTAGCTCTTCCATTTCAGTACAGTAGGTAGGGAGAAAAACCTTTACAATCTTTTAAGGATAAGAGTATCCGTACAATCCCCTTTACAGGTAGAGAGACACCTTACAATCTCCTTTAAGGTAGAGAGATACCTTACAATCTCCTTTAAGGTAGAAAGGCACCTTACAATCTCTTTTACAGGTAGAAAAGCACCTTTATATTCTTATTAGGACAAGAGAATCCTACACTAGACTAAGTACAGTCTAGACAAGTGTAAAAGAGAGAAGTGGAATAAAGTTTTGAGTTACCTTGTGTGGTGTGTGTATGAAATGCAATGATATATAAGAATGCACCTTGTTGTCTTTTCAAAGCTTGTAGAATGCTAAATAATGGAGAAGACTTGTGTAGAGAGAGTTAAGTTCTTCTTTGAAGTTTTGCTCAATTAGCAAGACTAGAACTCAACCATATAACTTCCTTATCTTCACTCTAATCCTCAATTGATACATTTGGACGTGTAGTATTGAATGTTTGAGAGGTATATGAAACACTACCCAAGTGTGGTATTTATATAGGCAGAGTCTAGGCTTTACTAAGGTAATAAAATCACCCAATTTGGAAGAAGAATAATTTTTAACAGATAAAAATTTTCTCAACCGGCAATTGCCGCTTCCAACCGATAGTTGTCACTTCCAAGTTCAGTTGTATGAAACTAGCTGTTGACTCAAAATATAGTCGTTATATAGCTGTTGGGGTCTTTGGAGGTGAAACGACAGTTGCCGCTTCCAATCGAAAGTTTTCGATTGCTCTCTGTGGGCTGATAAAAACATAGTCATTTGATCAGGAATTGATCCGACTAGCTTGTTCAATTTTCGGTTAAATCCGGCAGTTGCTAGTTAGGCTTTGTTTTGTGTTTTGACTGCCTGGCAGTCACATAAAGAGGTCCAATGCCTTAGGTTATTTTCTTATGTCTTTTCTAATACTAAAATGCATGAGTGTAGTGCCTGTAGTGTGTGTAAATTACAACCTAATCTATAGGTCTTCAAGTTTTCAATTCTTCAAGTCTTGAGCTCTTCAAGTCTTCTAATCTTCAAGTCTCTTCAAATCTTCAATTCTTCAATCCTTGAGCTTCAAGGTGTATGCTTATATTAAGATTTGGTGCCAACTTGTTGATACTCTTCATTTGATGACTTCAATCTTCATTTCTTCCTTTCATTCATCAAATTCGATCTTTGATATGAAGTCTCTACCAAACAATACTTGACGACAAATTGTGAAATACCTTCATATGTTTGTTATCAGCAAAATCAACTATAGGAGTGTGGGCATATCCCTAACACTCTCTCCTCCCTTTCTCTTTCATAAGGGAGGGGTGTGTCATGTGTGCTTACCCTACGGGCCCCGCACTGTCTTATCACTGCTCGGAGATACGTAGAGGCCTATTTCTCAAGAGTGTAAAGTTTGTCATTCGAGACGAGAATTTGATGATGGTCTAATACAGGGATCGGGATCATGCAAAAGGGGTTTGGAGTTGCCACCTAGGATTATGGGCCTAGGACCCAGGGGTGGGCCCAATTCCTAAGAATAGGGCCCAAAAACTGGTCTGGTCCAGAGATTTAGGGTAAGTGTTAGGTTATAGAATTGGGAAGGTGTTAGGCACCCAATCTACCCGGCTCAACCGGTATTCCTACTAGATTCTTAAGAACAAATATTTTTCACAATTATTCCTACTCCGCATGCATGTCTAAGTTATCATACATATATACATTGACTGTATTTAAATAACTAAGTACACTAAAATAATGTCTATATAAAGTCTACATTGTGGTAATTCTTTTGAGAAATTATACTTGAGTTTGACCCTTGTTTCAGGTCAAGAGGGGTGGAACCCCTGGTTGATGCTAGTATGAACTTCCTTGTGGATTCCCCTAGCTCAGGGGAAGATGGTCTTGACCTCTAACTTCCTTTCTCGAGGGATGCTGACTGTGATAATATTCAGGCAAAGTTCCAGCTAGAAACGATTATTTTCTGTTTTGAATTAGGACAGAGCTTGGCTAGGGAAGGCTATTTCTGGGCTTAGGCTGAGCTGATATATGGATAGAACTTCCGCTAGGGATGGGCTACTTCTAGGTTTTGGCTAAGGTGGTACTCGGACAGAGCTTCGGCTAGGGAAGGCTATTTCTTGGCTTAGGCTGAGGTAGTATTCGGACAGAGCTTCTGCTAGGGATGGGTTACTTTCGGGTTTTGGCTAAGGTGGCACTCAGACAAAGCTTCCACTGGGGATAGGCTATGGGAGGGCTTGGCTGAGATGGGACTCAGAAAAAGCTTCCGCTAAGGATAGACTATAGGAGGGCTAGGCTGAGGTGGCACTCGAACAGAGCTTTTGCTGGGGATAGGCTATGGGAGGGCTAGGCTGAGATGGTACTCGGACAAAGCTTCTGCTAGGGATAGGCTATAGGAGGGCTGGGCTGAGGTGGCACTCGGACAGAGCTTCTGCTGGGGATAGGCTATGGGAGGGCTAGGAGGAAACTTTTCATAAAAAAACGAAGGATTAAAGAGTCCCGAAGGCCCAAAGAACACTTCGAAGATCTGAAGAATATGAAGATCTCTCCGAAGACTTGGAAAACTTCAAGGGGGGAGGAGAGAGGGCAGAGCTTCTCTACTATGGATTGTTGTGGTGAATGTTGGTGTGTAAAATCAAAGGGAGGGGGTATTTATAGAATTTTTGGACCAATAGGGAGGAGAGAGAAAATTCCGTAATCAATGGTAGTAAAAAGTAAATTTTCTAAACCAATAAGGTGAACATAAGAAATTTTGGACCAATGGGGTGGAGGGTAATTTTCTATAGCCAATGGGGTGAAAGGTAATTTTTTTGGACCAATAAGTTAAAAAGATTCCTTTTTGGACCAATGAGAGGCCACAGTGTAGGGTACACTAGCAAGTCAGTGTAGGCTACACAGGCAGGTGAAGAGGGAATCCCTTCTCCAAATCAGTTGCTGAAAGAGGGATTCTGATCACCAATAAGAGTTTCGGAGGTTTCGATAGGGGTGCGGGAGGCTCAACAGGGGTGCTGGAGGTCTAGTAGGGGTGCTAGAACTCCAACATGGGTGCTGGAGCTCCAACAAGGGCGCTGGAGCTCCAGCAGTGATGCTGGGGCTCCGGTAGTGGTGCTGGGACTGCTGGGGCTCCGGTAGTGGTGCTGGGACTCTGGTATGGGTGCTGGGACTTAAACGTGGGTGCTAGAACTCAGTCGGGTATGCGTAGGGTTTGGTCGGGTATGCACGGGGCTTGGTTTGGTACACACGGGGCTTTACCGAGTCCATGCAGGGCTTAGTTGGGTGCACGTGGGGCTTAGCCGAGTGCACACAGGGCTTGGTTTGGTACACAAGGGGATTGCCCAAGTGCACACGGGGCTCACATGGGTAGGGTTTGGGCACTCAAGCCACGACATGGGTACTCGCATGGTTGGGGTTTGGGCACTCAAGGTAAGGCATGGGTGCTAGCATGGGTGGAGTTTGGGCACTCAAGGTAAGTCATGGATGCTCGTATGAGCGGGGCTTGGGCACTCAAGGCAAGGCATGGGTGCTCGCATGTGCGGGGTTTGGGCACTCAAGGGGTCACTTCCGAGAGTGATTGCAGAAGATCCGATGGTCTGATTTTGACATACCATATATTGTTGAAATCGTGATTCTGAGTACTATGCGTCTGTGCAGTCACTTTGATTGGATTCCTTCGTATATGAAATGTCATAATTAGACCCCTCTTTTCTCTCATATGGGTTTTCTGAGAATTCTAGGTGAGTATGGAATGCTTCTGGGAATAGTTACCTCAATCAGTTGTTATCATCTCTGTTGATTGGAAGAGAAAGGTCACATCCAAGATCCATGTGTCATCATAGTTGGGGGAGGGTGAAAAAATTGAGTGTCTATAGGTATAAGTGAAGGCCTCAATTCTAGGTCGATGGAGGATTTCTCTTTATCTAGAATTATAAACTCATCTAGTGTTTCACATTGAGGAGTTGATATGGGTAAAGCCTATTCTTGACTGCGTTAAAATCAACATTAGTGAATGCTCTCTTGGAAATCATATCAACCCCCTTGGCATCATGTTGAATTATAGTGTAGAATTTTCGGCATTGTTTAATGGCTTGAAGTATGTAATGGAGATGGACATTGAGAAGTTGTGGATTGAATGTCTCACATGTTGTGGTGGAAGCCATTTTTAGAAAAGACATTCCTTGGGGATTTCAGCAACAATGGAGGTTCTATTACTCCTTGGTAGGAGTGTCAACCGGTCGGGCTCGGTCGGGCTTAACCGTGCTTGACCATTTTCAATCCCTGCACCGTGAACATCCATTTAGCTTATTGGGCTTAGTTTTGGTGGGCATGGTACGATTTATAATCTGACCAGTTGGTCTTGGACTATAATTAGAAGAACATAAAATAGGCCTTAACCAAACCTTAGTCGGGGTAACTCTAAACAGGCCTTGATCAGACTCTCAATGGACCTTCCCCCCCCCCCCTTTCAATTTTCACATGCGTATTCTTTTTCATCACAAATATAAATTAAAAGAAAAAAAGGCTTTAACCATGAGAAGAGAACTTCCATTTGACCATTAAATTAATCATGTTCTTAGTCAAAGAGCCCTTTTAACCACCTGTTGGAAAACATATCTTCAAGTTATTAAAAATATGAAAGGCCTATAATAGGTCGGGGTAAACAAGCAGGCCTCGGTCTGTAATACCCCATCCCAAGATTTATTAATAAGATATATTTTGTGGTGGACCTTATAAGGTCGACACCGAAATTTCTCCCTTTCAATAGTTGTGGTATTCATGAAATGTGGACAGCATGGGTAATTGAAAATTACCCTTATGTATTTAACTATAAGTTGTGTACAATAATAAGGATATGTTATAGAATTGTTGTATGACTTTATCATTAAGGAATTTAATGGCCCTATGGTTGTATAGTTGTTTATCAAAGCTGAGGTTGTGGGATCAAGTCTCTTTGGGTGCTTTTCACTTATTTTTATTTTACAAGTTAGTGATGGGCCCCACATGTTAATTTCAAGCTGGCTAAGGACAAAGCAGTAAATCCACTTGATGGGATGATAAGTGTCACCAATGTATCTAAGAAGGTGGCAATTATACATTGATCTAGGAGAGGTGGTCAAGGGGGAATGAAATTTCATAATTTTCAATCCTATTGGTGTAAATAGTTGGACATAGTGAGGGTAAAATGGATAATTCATATTAAATATACTATTCAAGGGTACCATAAATAGTGACATGGTAGTGACATGCAATGACCCTATTGGTAATGAAATAGGTGGATAGGGGTATTATGGTCATTTCACCCATATGGAGTGAGTTGCAATATTACAAAATTTAGAGGGTTTAAAATGAATAAACATAACATGTAGGGGTACCCAAGTCTAAGAAAAATATAAGAATTTTTATTGGTTTAGGTGGGTGGCCATGAGGGGTAAAATAGACCTTTCATATTTAATATCTTGTGAATAAAAGAAAGGAAAACTTAGATTTTCTTCAATTTCACCTATGTTTGTTGAGAGAGAGAGAGAGAGAGAAGAGGAAAGAAATCAAGGAGAAGAAGAACGGAGGGAGAAGAATGAAGAAAGAGTGCAAGTGTAGGAGCTTTTCCATACTTTGATTTGAGCCTTGGAGCTCTACCAAGGTAGGAGATCTAATTACCTTCTATTTATGCTTGAGTTTTACAAATATTCTCTTAAATGGGGTTGAAGATAGGATTTGTGAGGAGATAAAAGAAAGCTAGAGAATTCAGTTTTTCTAGAATTTTGTTGTGCACATATTCCATCTTCAAGTTGATTTTTAAGATATTTTAGTGGGTTTCTAAACATAGTTTGAGAAAAAAATTTGTAGTATTATGCATCCTGGAACCTATGGACTTGGAAGCAAGTCATTTTTGACTTGTATCAAAGAAGTTAGGTCCGTTTTCCTAAGACTACTTAAACCTATATTCTGTGCATGGCCTGTGTAAATTCACCGACTTCAAACCAATTTCTGAGACTTTTAATGTGTTTTTGAGATAACTTTCTTGATGAAAATTGTAGGACTATGAAGTGGTGAAATTTTAGCTTTAGAAGCAAGTGATTTCACGTTATTTACAAGAAGTTATGATCATTTTCCTAATCTTACCCGAATCTGTTTCTTCTAAACAGACCTTTCTTTAGCTGAACTTTAGGAGAGCTAAAGACCAGTTTATATTTCAATTTATGACCTGATTATTTTACATGTAATCATCAATAATCTACAGAATAACCTTGTAAAATTCAATCTCAAATGGAGTTTGGGAAGGAATGCTTGTAACATAAGATTTGGGGCTACTCACAATATATGCCCAAAAATTTGGAACCCAGTATTTTGGACTTGAGACAAATGAAATCATGTTAACTAAATAATGGAATCATCCTATATATGGAATTTAATATGGAATAAGTATCAACACAAATAAATGAGACCTTAATTGAAATAAGAAGACAAGGGATGCTAATGCAAATGGGGGTAAATTAGAGAACTTATAAAGTTACTTTTATGACATGGTGGACTGTTATAAGGATCACATAAGCTTGGACAATGGAAAAACCTTATTAATTATGATGTTACCCCTACGTAGGACATCTCCATTGTACAAGTGCTATCGGACTTTTGGACTTTGTACTGTAAAGAAAACTCAAGGTGAGTGGGACTGACCTAGTTATCCTCCTCGGTTGTGTGATGGATGCCTATATGTATTATTTACTATATTGATATGATAAATGTCATGATAATAGCCATTAAGACTATTTGTTCATGTATTATGGAATACTTGCATTTGAATTGCAAAATGGGATGTTGCAATTGAGGGTATTATTATGAGGTAAGTGAATATTTGTGGTGATACATTACGTATATGAAATAAGAATTACAATTGTGACTATATTGTAAAATGATGTGCAAATATATGTTATGGTTCTTTGTGTATTGAGAATAAGTTTAAGTTACTTACCTCATTTAGTGGGGGATGAAGAGATGAATGTATGATTTAATGCGATGTGGTGTACCTCACCTAGCAGGAGAAGAAGGGGTGCGTGTATAGTAGTGTTGAGATTGTTGGCACAAAATGATGGATCATTTTAAGATCACTGGCTTATGACAATGATATGCATTGCTTGATATACACATGTAGGATGGTATAAATATGGATATTATAATATTTATTATTGTGTATGCCGGTGTGAATATACCTAGGGAGGTTTCTTCACTGAGCTGTCGAGCTTACCTCATTATTATATATCTTTTTCTATAGATGAAGATCAAGGGTATAAGACTGGAAAGGAACTAGCCATATAGATGAATATTTCATTTGTTAGCTAATAAGTGTTAATTTGCTTGTAATTAACGGATATGTTGTATTTATCAATAGAAATGTACAGTTTTAAGGGATTTGAATTGTAAGAATTACCACCAAGGAAAGATCCTGACACTGTGATGTAATGGAGCTCTATGTAACATTAATAATCATTTAATCCTAATGGAGGATATTATTAGTAAGAATTTTGTTGAGTTGTCATATTTTTTTGATCATTTGATGGTCACCCATGAGGGTGTGACCATACCCTTATCCAAGGTTTGGGTTCGCTACAGGTGATATCAGAGCATAGAGTCTAGGGGTATGAGAACTTAGATCCCTGGTGGCTTAGGAGCATACGAAAAATAACCATTGAAACTTATGAAGGGTGGTCAAATATTATGTGAGTACTTGGATGGTAAGAATTGGTAATTTCAAGGTGGATCCTTACTTAAATGGTTTTCCTGACTTTGATTATTGGATTGTAATTTGGTGCAGTGCTTGATGTTAAGTAAATTTCTGAATGTTATTGTGCATGAAGTGGTAGATGGATGTGGTGAGTAGATCCTCTCTTATGTAGTTTTTTCTATGTATATGTGTTACTTGTGATTGTGGTAATGACATTTTATAGTCATTTTATTGGTGCATGATGGGATACTAATAGATGTGATGTGCATATTACAATGTTAAATGAAATTATTGTATGCTTTAAAGCAATAAAAGAAAATTATAGTTACGTTGTATATGCATATATGGATTCTACTTTGGATAGAGTGTTTGATAAAAGAAGTGTTAAATTGTGAGATCTGGTCAAGAGTCCTAAATAGTGAGACCGGATCACAAACGCTAAATACTAATGACATTTTCTAATCATTATATTGGTGCATGATGATATACTAATGGATGTGATGTGCATATTACAATGTGGAATGAAATTATTGTATTCTTTAAAGCAATAAAAGAAAATTATAGTTATGTTGTATATGCTTATATGGATTCTATTGTGGATAGCGTGTTTGTTAAGAGAAGTATTAAATTGTGAGATTTGGTCGAAAGTCCTAAATGGTGAGACCCGATCAAGACTCCTAAATGGTGAGATCCGGTCAACAGTCCTAAAGACCCGACCAAGAGACGTGTTGGGTGAGATCCGGTCAAGAGACTTAAATGGTGAGACTGGTGTCAAGAGACCACACATGAGTTGGGTAATTGCCAAGAGACGCTGTTGGGTGAGACCCGGTCAAGAGATGACATACTCAGTGAGACCGAGGCTAAGAGACCACACGTTGAGGTGAGTATATGCCAAGAGGCGTGTCAGGTTGAGACACGGTCAAGAGACAATACGTTGAGGTATTGGTTGCCAAGAGACGTTGTTTGTTGAGACCAAAGTTAGGAGATCACAAGATGAGGCAAGAATATACCAAGAGACATGTTTGGGTGAGACTCGATCAAGAGACAGCATGGTGAGGCATTGGATTCCAAGAGACACGTCTGGTGAGACCGAAGTCAAAAGACCACATTCTAAGGCGTGGAGGAGCCAAGAGACATGTTGGGTAAGACCAGTCAAGAGACTTTAAGGGTGAGACTAAGTCAAGAGACCACATGATGAGGCTATAGTGCCAAGAGACATTGTTGGATGGGACGTGATCAAAAAACTTAAATGTTAAGATCGGAGTCAAGAGGTCATACGTTGAGGCAATGGTTGTCAAGACACGTTATCTGTTGAGAAAAGAGACAAAAGACCACATGTTGAAGTAAATAATTGCCAAGTTGACGAGTCTGTCCTCGTTGTTAATAATTTTTTCATAAACTAAGATGGTATGAATGTATATGATTGAACTTTACGTCGATCGAGCAGATTGTTATTTGATTTATAGAATACTATGAAAAAGAGTTATTGATAAGTTATGAGTTGGAGGTTTTAAGAGTTGTTTCAAAGTGATTTTCTAAGGAAACATTATTGTGAAAGAGTTGTACATAAATAGTTTGGTTTCCATTAGTGGGAACAGTTAGATTATGATGAGGTTGCCAAGAGATGCTTGGGTGAGACCCAAGTCAAGAGACGATGTGTTGAGGCATCAATTGCCAAGAGATATGATCTGTGAAACTAGCGTCAAGAGACCTTGCATTGAGGTCAGGGATTTCCAAGGGCAATGTTATGGGGGAATTATAATTACGAATAAGGTGATAATTGAGGGTATGAAACTAATGGCTAAATTGATACTATTGAATATATTTGCATGGATTGGTTATTCCACCATTGTACTAGTATTTGTTGCTTCGAGAAGAAAATTATCCTCGACCCCTAGGAGGAGTAGAATAAAGAAGTTGGTGTTGTAATTGGTTATCACCTAGTGGGGAAAAAAGGAAATGATGATTTAGGTTGCATTTGTATTTACCAATATGTACGGATGTCTAAGTGCTAAAAAACCTGTAGGTGAGATCAAAATAAAAAAAATTGCACAGTGAGACCAAAAGATGCCAAAAATATTGTTTGTCAGAATAATGAGCTGCATGAATGTTATGATGTTCTATTTTGTATGCATGGCCATTGTTGCCTTATGTACCTTTGTATGTGAATTGAAGCTTTGAGTGAAATGTGTTGCTAGTGGAATTGCTACTTTAGTGTCATGTGTTGACTTGTTTTACTGATGTGTGAAATGTGATGGTGAAGATGAATAAACTGTGTTTGGTATGTTGAATTTTTCTATGGTGAAACAATGTCAAGAAATGTATATTCCTGATATGAATGGTATGGATGCTAATGGTCGTGTTTACATTCATTGGTGTGAAATAATATTTAATACTCTTGGGTGATTATGTTGATGAGAATGAGAATATATTTGTTTTATTATTTGATTACTTGGATTATTGGTTGAGAATATACAATGCTATGATAAGGTAATTTTGGAAGTTAATGAGTACGGTTATTGATATAATTGCTATGGATGGATAAAATCAACGATGATGAAATATGTATTTAAGAAGCTTATGAGGTGAGAATAGTAATGTCAAAAGAAAACATGTTGAGGTATCGAGTGCCAAGAGACACTATCTGTTGAGATTGAGGTCAAGAGACGACATGTTGAGGTATCGGTTTCCAAGATACGTTAATTATTGAGAACGGAGTCAAGATACCACTTGTTGAGGCAAGTAAGTACCAAGGGACGATGTTGGTTGAGACATGTTAATGAAATGGCTGGTGAGGCATGTAAAATGCTAAAAGTCGAATTAATGAGATCAAAGTCAAATGATTATATAATGAGAAAATGAGTTGCCAATGGGCAAGAAGGGGATTGATACCTATAGATCATAACTCTTATAGATTTGTATATGGTGACTGGTTTATAACATAAGTATATTTGACTACAATTATTTATTACAGTGTGTTAATTTGAGCATTATGTATGCAAAAGAATGAATGATGCAATGTGATCATGTATATCATGGTGGATTTTGTAATGTTGATGACTTAGGTAACTGGGTCACCGTGGATAAGTGCTTGTGGCACGAGAAACTTGTGAGACGTGTAAAATAATCCGATGATATATAGTATCAAATGAAAAATGATGGAATGCAAATAATGTACATATAGCATGTTTAGTGTACATAATGATGCTATAATGAGCATGTGATATATTTATGTCTATGTGGAATTGGTGACATGATCACTAAAAAGTGATGATATGGTTAGAGAAATTTCAATTTGCGCTATAGACACTGTAATGAATAATTCATAAGATTTCACCTCATTATTAAGTGATGAGTGAGATGCATAAGTTGAGACTGAATTAATGGTTGAAGGAGAATGTCTGACCTTTAAACATGGTGAAGATTAAATTTTAGATTATTATTTAGTATTGAGTGATATTTTAGTGATTTCAAAAAGAAGTCACAGGATTGAAAATTGTTGTGTACCTAGTGGTTTGGCCACCAGATTTATATAACACCCATGTCTATTTGATGATTGGGTATGAGACGTTACAAATTTCGAGGACTAAATTTTATAAGAGGGGAGGAATGTAATACCTCGTCCCAAGATTTATTAATAAAATATATTTTGTGATGGACCTTATAAGGTCAACACCGAAATTTCTCCCTTTCGATAGTTGCGGTATTTATGAAATGTGGATAGCGTGGATAATTGAAAATTACCCTTATGTATTTAACTATAAGTTGTGTACAACAATGAGGATATGTTATAGAATTGTTGTATGGCTTTGTCATTAAGGGATTTAAGGGCCCTATGATTGTATAGTTGTTTATCAAAACTAAGGTTGTGAGATTAAGGGCCCGTTTGATAACGTTTTTGCCATTTCTATTTCAAGAAACGACAGAAGCATAAATTTTCGTTTCTAGAAACAGAAACGGAATTGAAGGTGTTTGATAAGTCATGTTTTTAGAAGTCAATGGTAACCAGTGAAAGAATTGCCACAAGTCGTTTCCAGAAACGGCGAAACAAGTTGAACTTGTTTCGCCTGGGTCGTTTCCAGAAACGGCGAAACAAGTTGAACTTGTTTCGCCTGGGTCGTTTCTTGAACCATAAATAAGTAAAAATTTCTATTTCTATTTCTAAGAATAAGTGAAACGAAACAGTTTTATCAAATGCTTTTTGCTCCGTTTCTACTGTTTCTGGAAACAGAAATAGCAAAAACGCATTCTTGAAACGTTATCAAACGGGCCCTAAGTCTCTTTGAGTGCTTCTCACCTATTTTTAGTTTACTAGTTAGTGGTGGGCCCCACATGTAAATTTCAAGCTAAGCTAAGGGTAAAATAGTAAATCCACTTGATGGGATGACAAGTGTCACCCATGTATCTAAGAAGGTGGCAATTATATATTGGATCTAGGAGAGGTTGTCAAGGGGTACGAATGAGATTTCAAAATTTCCAATCCCATTGGTGTAAATAGTTGGACATAGTGAGGGTAAAATAGATAATTTGTATTAAATATACTATTCAATGGTAACATAAATAGTGACATGCAATGAACCCTATTGGTAATGAAATAGGTGGATAGGGGTATTATGGTCATTTCACCCATATGGGGTGAGTTGCAATATTACAAAAGTTAGAGGGTTCAAAACGAATAAACATAACATGTAGGGGTACCCAAGTCTAAGAAAAATACAAGAATTTTTATTGGATTAGGTGGGTGACACTGAGGCAATACAAGTCTATGAACAGGGGGCCAATTTGGAGGTGGCACTGCTGGGTATCGACAATCCTTGGCGAAGTGCCCGTATGAATGACAATTATAATATCGGCTTGGAAATGTCAGAACTAGAGCGGGAACTCTCTATATTGATCCTAGTGCAACTAGAGGTCGAGGGGTTCTCGGAGCTGTAGGCACCACACTAGTGTTCAAGCAGAATGATATAGTGCCTGGCCCACTAGCTGGTTAGGAAGGATAACCCGATGGCCTATGGGGCTGTCTGTAGGTGGGACCATAGGAGTATGATCCACGCAAGCTCTTACTCGGGCTACCCAAGTCAGCATATGGATTTTCCCTCTTCCATAGTCTCGAAGTAAAGGATGGCTCTCCTTTCTGCTTATCTTCCATTGATTTGGCTTTTTACACAATCTGTGCATAATCAGTTAAGTTCAACACCTCTAGCACTATACCAATAGATGTCTTCAGCCCCTTCAAATATTTTTGGGCAGCCGACTTCATATGGTTAGGAGCAAACTAAAACAAACTTTCAAACTATAGCTGATACTCCATAACAATTTTCTCTCCTTGAGTTAGTGCCATACACTCTACCTGTTCACGGTCTCTGAAGCTCTTTGGATAGTAATTTGATAAGAACAATTCCTTGAATTGTTCCCATGTAGGCTCCGGGTGAGTTACCATTAATATAGGCTTGGAACCTTTCCACCAAGAATCTGGTTCATTTCTAAGTTGGAACCCTGCATAGAGAAGCTTCTATGCCTCTACGCACTCTACAATATCAAATACTTTCTCCAGCTCTTGGATCCATTGATCCAGCTCCAATGGGTCATTACCCACCTTGATAAAGATGTGTGGCATGTACTTCTTAAAAGATTCCACCTCCTTTGTCGTGGTGGTAAATGGTGGATGATAAGATGGATAGTACGGATAGGGTGGAGGCATCATAAATGGCAGAGTGCCATATGATGGAACCAGAGGGGTACCTCCTGGTTGATCTTGAGGTGTAACCTCACGCGGTGTTCCTCAAATTTGTACTCCAACACCTGTCCCTAATGGAGGATCCTATGGAGTAACCCCTCTAAGAGGCTGACCCTGTAGAGTAGGGTTCAAGTATTGTTGCATTGTATCCATGAAGGTTTGTTACTGCTAAAGCAACTGCTGCTGATAGGCCCCTTATAACTGTTGTATAAGGGTCGTCACATCACCAGGAGTGATGACATATGGGGGACCCAGAATTTCGTTCACAGGTGGGTTACCCTAAACTTCCTCCGAATCATGATCCACTTGTGGTAATGGATGTGAGAATTGCCCAACGGGTCGACGACCACAAGAAATTGGTGGTTGACCCCGAGAGGTACCACAGGTACGACCACCGGATTTGGTGCATACCATGGTGTTCTATACCTGAATTACTACAAAATATAAGCATTGATTGAGTGCCACAACATTTGCATATATTCACAATCAAATGCATTTCCTGTCACAGGCTACATTGATACACCACACCACACCACATAACCACCATACCCATAATTACGAACATGTAGTTTGGTCTCACAACATTAACTATGTGACAAAACACCCCTATTGGAATCTAATTGGGGCTCTCCAGGCATGGAATACGAGAAATTTCCAACACAGGCCAATTTTGGGCCTTAGTACTCAAACCGGCGAGCAAGGTCGGGCAAGGGCCCGCCGGTCTCTTCCGAGACCATTTAAAAAGGGGGTTTTAAAACCCTAATTTCCCACTTTCTGTTCCTCTTCTCTCCAAAATTCAACTAGGGCGATTTGAGGGTCCGTTCCAGCACTCCAACCCGCGATTCTACTCAACAACTCACCGTTTCAACTCCGCTTCATCTCCTCAAATCCACAAGTAAGTTCTCCTTCTCCCTTTTTCTCTTTGAGAATGATGTTTTTCTTTCATGGTAGAATCTTAGAATCTCTTCTTTTGTCCCATTTTCTTCCATGGAAAGTTTGTTTCTTGACAATGTGGTAGTTCATTTGTGATTTCCATTGCTTATTGGTCATGTTTGACCAATTATAGAGAGAAATCTCAACCTTTGCCTTAATTTCTCTGTTTTAGGGTTTTATTCTCATTTTCCTTTATTATTTCAAATTGATGATGCAAATGTTATTCTTCACTCTCATTGCACACACCCATTAGTAGAGTAGCCATTTCCATTTGTGTATGCATAGATTTCCCTTCTTTTGATATACATAACCCCCCTTTTATGATCAATTCTTGAGAAATTTTGGGGGTTTTCCTCATTTTCCTTCCTTTTCTTATGAATAATGGATTCGGCTATGTCCACCTCCACCAATTAGTAATATATTTGTCACAAAAGAATTTTCTTGCAAAAATATAGAGTTTTCCCCAATTTACTGTTTTGGGGCTCGCATTCATCTTCTCTCATTTATTTAGACTTCTTGCTATGATTTTCGCCTGATGCCATCCATTCAACTGTATTTGGGCATTTGGTAGGCCCTTGCATCTATATGCTTCATTTCCCTATATTCAATAGGCACCCTTGACTCACTTATCCTTCCATACATTTCTCTACTTCTCTTAATTTCATCACTTAGCATCATTGCATTTTGGCATTGCTCATTGCACTATGGGTTTTTTATTATCCATTTCATTTCTCATAGGGATCATCTCACCCCCCCCCCTTTTTAGAATATTGCCATCACATTCTTTTCATATCCCCTATTCGTTTACTTACACTTCTCTCTTGTATTTTCAGGATGTCCTCCAAAAAGGGCAAGGAGACTGCCTCCTCCTCCAAGAGGAGGAAGACCACTACCTCCCTGGGGAGGAACGCTGCCCCCGGTTCCTCTTCATCATGGGCACAGCCCGTAAGGAACCCCTCCATCAATCCGATGAATTACGATAAGAGTTTGTTCCACAGCACTGAGGTGGCTGTCGCCTAGTCCATCTTCTCTACAAGGCCGGTCATGATGGAGAAGGCCGTAGTGACTAATGACTTCAGTGCTTATTAGATGCTGAAGAGATCTATAGCCCTAGGTTCGCAACCCATGCTCCACCCTAATAGCCCATGCCATGGAGATCTTATCCAGTACTTCTATTGTAATTTGGAGGTCTCTTTTCAGGAGGGGGAGTACTCCCTCACTAGTTTGGTGAAGGGAGTAGACATTGTTTTGACGGTGGATTTGTTGGTGGCAATTCTGGGTATCTTGGCTGAGGGTGCCCATTTCTACAATCCCCCCAAGGATCAAGGCTGTGGGTCCGGGTTTGAGTGTTGAGATACAAGAGGGCATCGTTGAGACCATATATGGGCACAAGGAGCATCTCTTGTCCGAGGCAGCTTATAATGCAGATGCCCATGTGTTCGCCCGTTTGGCTCAGTTTAACCTGCTTCCCAAAGTAGGCCACAGGAACCAGGTAAGCTTTATGACTGCCTACCTTGCCTACTGCATTCTTATGGCTTTTGAAGAGGGTGCTTCCATACTTTGACTCCCTTATGTTATGATGAAAACGATGGAATACCGTACCGCTCACCCCAATGACTTTGGCTTCCCCTATGATAGGTCGTTTACCAAGGTGTTTGAGAATTTCTAGGTGGATTAAATGGGTGAGGAAGGAAAATACCCAGGGGACAAGTTCACTAAAGAGAACTTGAAGAGGATGGGGTTACCAGTGCCGATGGGGGCACCACAGGAAGCTGATGAGCACAGACCAAAAGATATGGAGGCCGAGTATGTGAGCGAGGAGGATGACGACTATCTCCCTCATCCCGACGAGGGGGAGATTGATGTGGAGGATGTCCTAGAGGAGGAGCCCTTAGAGTCTAGGGCTACAGATCCACACTTTATAGCTCCACCCCCTTTAGGTGGGGCTTCTGATTTTCAGAGGCTGATGGATAGCATTGGTGCTCTGAAAGAAAGGAATGATTGGATTTCTTAGCATGTAGAGAAGAGTGTCGCCTAGGATTTGGCAATACACCGTAGACTGGGAAGAATGGAGACTAATTTCTAGATCCTAACAAAGGACTTAGATAAAGTTTTAAAGGGAATTACCATTGATTTCCACCGATTGCAAAAGGAGGTGGTCTTGATAAATGACCGATTAGACTTTTTTGACTATCAATTCCATTGCAAATCATAGTCTAAGTGAAGAAATTCATCCACCGAGCCTAAGGATGATAAATGAAGTGACAGATCCTCCTTCACATTCCTTCTTTCCTATTTTTCATTCCTCCCTCTATGATTGATGGTTGTACATTCTTGATACATTTCTGTGGTTTGGAACTTAGATAGTATTTAGGTGGTGGTTTATAACTTTCGAATTGTTTTACCCGTTTTGATTTATTCTGTTGTGTGTTAGTGGTGACAGTGTGTGTCACCCCCCCTTTGGCAATATCTTTCTGTATGTAATTTATCTAGTGACTATTGTAAATTTAAAAAAATTCAATATAGGGCCGTTATGTTGCCAAAATTTTCACTAAAATTTTGAATTAATTGTTTATGGAATTGACCAATTAGTCTTTTTGAGTCCTACACTCATGCATGAAATGAAATGCAAGGATTTAGGCTTTTGATCTTATCATAGGTTTTAATCGTTTAAAGCTTTTATATTTACCCAACCTCGAGGTCCTATTATAAGACTCTATAAGATCTAACTAGTATGTTGTGTGTGGGTAGAGCATCGCGCTCTGATACCACCGCTATCACACCTCGTTCTATACAGAACCGGACTGGTGATCAAGTTAAAACCTATTAACCCAAGCCTGTCAGGATCATTTGATACAGTAACCACAACACAACATACACACACTAAGTCAAGTAAACTCTGTATTTCAGTAGAAGTCTTATATCTACATACCTGTAAATACCCCAATACTCTTGATAGCCAAATTGTATTACATAGTACATATACATGTGGGCCTTTAGGCATAATATATACACAAGAATTACAATTTAAACATCCAAAGCACAAAAGGGGTAACATCATTAAATAATCAAGAAGAAACCCAGTATGGTATCAATGTTGCTGACCCGCAACACAGCTATCACACGGGCACTCGGCCCCATGCCCAAGTTCTTCAGGGACCCACCAGTCCTCAATTAGAAACTCCACAGTGGGTCTCAGCTCTAGCTCTTCATCCGGATAACTTACAAGATCATCTAAAAGTGGTGCACACTTGGGATGAGTTCACTAGCCTAGTAAGTCAAAAGAAAGATCAAACAAGCATTCGTAATACAAATGAACATATATGCATACAATTCATTTTATTATCTTAGTCCACCTAAATAAAAATTCTAAGTCATAGGTCATGTGCTACTCACAATCACAATGCGTGTATGCTCTAGGTATGAGCTGCGAACCTCATCCCACAATACACCCATAGGGTTGCCAGAGTATGCCAGCTGTGGGTATTGAAAAAGTAAATTGTTGTTCCTCAGCGATATTAAAGTAAATTACTGTTTATCAGCGACATTAAAATAAATTGTTATTTCTCAATGATATTAAAGTAAAATGGGTCTTACCCTGTATTAAATTAAAAGCAGTACGATTGAACCTCTTGTTATATCACCAAAGTTGCTGATAGTCCTAATAATCAGTCGGACGTACTTTTAATAGCAACCGTTGGTACACAACCTCAGGATTTCCCCCAGTGATATACCCAACACCTAAACCCTTGCTAGGAAGGGTCGTAGCATAGGGATATGTCATTCCTAACTACATGTTCCTAAGTGAGATAGTATGATTATATAGTGCCACCGCATCTCATTCCATGGGCCACCAATACATTTGTGTCTAAGCCGACTAAGACATCTAGTCTAGCAATGCATCATAATCATTAGTTTTGAGTCATCCATCTCATACCTCAAAGCAAGAATAAGTATTTAACAATTAAATATATCAGCAGGTCAAATCATAAATGAATTTCATAATACACATCAATGCATGCGATGGCACTCGTGGATGACTATTCTACAACAATAATAAAATGATGACATAGGCTAGTGTACAATCAGAATGATATGATTCAATGTCCTCTTTCCACTTACCTAGTTGTATACAAAGATCACCCTTGGCACGAGGAAGATCCGACGTACGGTGACGTGAGTTTCTAGTACAACTTATTATAAAACCATTAGAGAATGTTACCCAACAAATTTGGGCCCAATTGGGACCCAAGAAGTTAGATTGGTGGGTCAATCAGGGGGAAATGCACCCACTAGTCCTCGCTCACTGCTAGACCCAGGAACCTTGCTTGGACCAGTGGGCCAAGAGCAATGGGCCACATCACCCACCGGTCTTACTCGCTTGTCGAGCCAGCAAATCTGCTTGGACCAACGGGCCAGGAGTGATGGGCTAGGTCACCCACAGGTCTTGTTGGCCGATCGAGCCAATAGCCCATCTAGGACAGGCAGGCATTGGATTGGTGGGTCCGACCATTCCCAGGAACCCACCAATCAGAATCGGAATTTTGCTGTTCTCTCCTATTCTTCATTCCACCTTGGGAAAACCACCACGGGTCAATTCAACTGCATTTTCCACATATCTAAGGCACTAAATCATGATTCCAACCTAGATCTAAGTTCGATCCAAATTTTTAAGCTTGGGTTTTACCTCTTTTCTCAAGAACACTTCAAAACCTCATATCCTTCTCTTTAGCTCAAGAGATCGACAAATGCTTCACAAATCTTGCAAGTCTTCCTCTAAATCCTTCATAAATAATATGTAGGACCTTTATTAAACCTTAGATTCACATTCTCAAGAGATAATAACAAGATCCAAAGGATTGCTACCCAAATTGAAGGGTTTCACTTAGGATTTCATAAAGGTTTAAGGAATATGGACTTTACTCACCTCAAATCGTAGATCTTGAGATGAGGATCGTTAATCCGGCATCAAAATCAAAAGATTCAACCTTGGCAATGCATAACGAGTATTTTCTCCCTCATTTCTTCCTTCTTCTTCCCTTCTCTCTCCTTCTTTTCTCTCTCTTCTTTACTTTTCTCACCCACCGTGTAAAACAATAAATGTGGGGAAAGAAAGGTAATGAATGCTATTTATAGTGCGGTCAAAATATCTAAATATCAGAGTGGTAGGTCACACTGGTGGGTCTGACCTACCTATGACCACCCACCAATTGGCCAGAACTTAGCCTAACATTCGGATTTTCAATGGGGCTTAGCCCCAACACATACTTCACTCTCGGTAATAGATCAACACATGTACTTAACATAAAATATGGCTACGTACCTTATTGGGCGTTCATGGCCCAATGATACGTGCACATGCACGGCTTGGGCACACGGATTTCACTAGGAACTGACTCCAACTCATCTGGCCAACCCGATTTCAGAGTTACCATTGCCATCATGTTCCATAAGGTACCTGCCTTGGCTCACTCAGGTTCAGGTCCTGCAAGACCAAACCGGACCAACCAGGTAAATGGAAGGGTTTAGAATGTAGGGTATCACATATTCTCTGTCCAGAAAATTCCTCCTATCTAGAAACGAAGATCTTGAGGTTCCTCACATATCTGATGGAGTCATTGGAGAAGACAAAAATATCATCTACGAACAAGCTGTGAGCTGGGGTGGTGACGCCTGGCGGCCCATTTAGAGCCTTCATCTTCTTCTTGGCAACCAAATTAGAGAGACCTCTGCAGAGCACTTCCTCAGCATAGGGGAGAGGGTTCCCCTTGACGCAAGCCCCTCTCGACACCAAAATAACCCACTGACCTGCCATTCAAGAGAATCAAGATCTTGGCAGATTTAAGGAGCTGATGAATCCTGGAAATCCATCTCTCAGAGAAACCAAAATTTCGCATAACATGGAATAGGAAGCTCCAGGAGATGGTGTCAAAAGCCTTCTGGATGTCAATTTTCAGCCCCAAGCCTCCCCCTCTCGTGGAAGAGAACATCACGTTAGCTAGCTCAGAGGTCAGGCTGATATTGGAGTGAATGATTTTCCCTCTCTGGAAAACCCCTGCTCTTCAGAAATAATGTTGGGGAGCACCTTAGACAGTCTCAAAGATAAAACTTTAGAATATAATTTTACATAGAAAATTCCCCATACATAGGGGGCGGAATTTATCCAAGCTGGCTGCTCCTTCAACTTTAGGGATCAAAACTAAATAAGTTGCTTGATGACATTGATAAAGCTAGGCCTCTTCCAAAGATGTGCATCCCTTCTTCCATTTTGATGGCAATGCCGAAGGTGTGGTGTCTAGGGATCATTTTCGTCCTTGATGTTTGACACCATTTGGATATTCCTAGATGTTAAATCTTTACATAACTTTCTTTTTATTTCATTGATATACTTGCTGACTTTTAACCCCCCAAAATAAAATAAAATAAAATAAAATAAAAATTCAATAATGTGTTTAGCATGAATACCTGATATGGAATTTTTCAAAATAGGTGAAATAAGCGAGGAATTAATTTCAATTTCACAGAAATAAAGTGCAAAAAATCATATAAAATACTTTTCAAAATTAAAATCATCTGCTCAAATATTTTTCGAAATCATACCAAAAAGAGCCTAAGGCCTGGGCTAATGATTTTTTATTATAGCTTGACATTCCCATCTATAATGTGGTCCTTCAGATTTTTTTACTTTATATTTAACCATTTCTTTTATTGGCAACTTGTATATGGTTGGGTGGTTGTTTGTAGTGATAGGATATATGAAAATCATTCTATTTTTGGTAAAGATCTATCAGAATTATCACCGACAGAAAAAAGAGTTTCCAATTTTGATTTTAGGACAAAGTTGGGTAACCAAGGTGGCATTGCTAGAGAGCTCTATCGTGACAGAAAAACTTAGCCATGACCTTATCAGGAAACCTTTTCTTCATGTTTTGTGTATCGGCCAATGGCCCTACCCTCTGTTAGTGATGGCCATCACCATATGAAACTCACACAAGGCCCAGACCACTGTCGGTTAATTGCCATTCTGGTCCAACCTTTGGAGCTAATAAAACCATCTCCTACAGTGGGTTATGGCCTCCGTGCAGCTGAGGCACAAGCTTGTTCCATACAACAGAAAAAGTGATGCGGATGATGATATTGTGAACGTGGCAGTTGATGCAAGGAATAGGTTGTTCTTTTGAGGCTGGGATACTCTTGATCTCTCTTCCATCTAGTGTCAAAGGTGAATCCATTGCATAGTGCACTGGTTGCAGCTTTTGCTGATAGAGCAGACACCAAGTTTGTGGTCTAGGATCAATTCCTGTCACACGCATTTCCTTCCCCCCCCCCTCCTTTTCCTATCATCCCCCTCTCTCCTCTTGTGTGTGTGAATAAAGTCCCCTTGGACGGTTCTATAAGATGTAAAAAAAAAAAAAGTCAAAGGTGTCAATTTCAGAACCGTACTGTTTGGTCAAGAGAATTGAAACTAGGTCTCGGTCCCAAAAGTTAACGGGACAAGAAACATAAGATACATGTAAGCTTCTCAAAATAACAATGACCTAATAAACAAGCCCTGAGATAATCTTTGGTGCTGCCATAACCGAACAAGTTCATAGTAACATAATTAAAGTTCCACCGGTTGAAATCTCCATAAGAGAAAAGACCACACTACAACCATAAAACTTGAATATAAGAACCTTAAATATACCCTACGAAATGGTGATGATGGTTATGGTTCCATTTCGTATCTAACTGCAATTCCGTTGTAGATTGACATATGAATTATTTCCTTTTGATTGGATTGTCTCTTCGTAGATGGCCATGCCAATGGTAGAGTGGCAATTCAATTTTTTTTTCATTTCCTCTCAATCTTTTGCTTGTAATTCTATATTTATTTTAATATATCCTTTTTGCTGACTTTTAGCAAAAAAAAAAAGATATCAAAATCAAATCCTAATAACGTCCCAATTATTAATTAAACAGTCCGTTTTCCATGTGTAATTTATGTAGTTCTGTTCTTCTCCCCTCTTGCAGTGCATGTGGTATATGACTTCTGTGATTTGATTTAAAATGATAAAAAAAAACAAAAAAATGTTCTTAATTTCCTCTAAAGTTTGGTTATTCTATGTGGCCAGGTGGAGGGTGCTGCTGATGATAAGCCAATGAACCAGCTTCAACCTCTAAATTCCAAAGGCCATAGCCCTACAAATACCAGCTCCCACCCCCCCCCCCCCAACCCCATTTCGGTTCTATCTTAATTTTAATTGTCTTGGAAAGAAAAGATGTTTGTCCAAGCTTCTTTTGCTCCCTTTTCAAACCTATTCCATTGTCTTGTTCCCCCAACTCAGTTCATTCCTAATTTTAGATGTCTTAAAAGAAAGATATCTGTCCATTCTTCTTTTGCACCCTCTCCAAACCCAAATCAGCATTTTGTTAGAAATGAAAACACAAATATCATTCACCGATTAGCTGATTTCCATCCCAGCATTTGGGGTGATCACTTCATCACATATGCTCCTAGTGAAATGGTAAGTAGCACTGTAATTTTTATTTTATGGTAGGAATACCTAATTACACCACTTGGATAGATCAAATGGTAAATTTGACCCTTGAATATCCGGGAGATGGTCTAGATAGATAACATATCAAATTACATACCCAAATAAATCATTTCTATATCTCATGTATATTCTGTATACCCCCTGATGGCCTGATAGCCCCTTTCATAGGGAGCTCCAAGTTTAAGCTCTCTAGGACTTGGTGGCCTCCCCCTCCGGCCTTCCTTGTAACTCCTTCCTTTCTATTGGAAGAGCTTCTTATTTGCTGGTTTTCTCTAATAAAATCTTTTGTTGTTCCCCTCCGCTCCTCAGCTGAAAAAAAAAAAAAAAAAAAAGAAAACAAAAAGAAACCTCTTGCTGCCATGACCAATATCTATATTTTCTATTTGATCTCAATCCCTATAAATATATGCACTATAATGGTTAGATAAAATATATTCTATATTCATCAGAAAGCACTAAAGTATGAACGGTTGAAAAAATATTTTTTTTGCTTTCTCTTCGAGACAAGATATTATTATTTTTTTTCTCGCAGAAGTATGATCATACTTGTCTTGAGCAAATTGAAGAGTTAAAAGAAAACGTGAGGGGGATGCTAGTGGCTGATGCTAAAGAGTCTTTGAAGAAACTGAGCTTGATCGATTCATTGCAACAGCTTGGTGTGGCATATCACTTTGAAGGAGAGATCAAGAATGTGTTAGAGCAGATAAATGAAGCCACAAATGGCAGTTTTGATAGTAATGGCGACCTCTATACCGTTGCTTTGCAGTTTCGTTTACTTAGACAGCAAGGGTATAACGTCCCTTGTGGTAAGTCATATAATTCTCACTTTTTTTTTTTTCTTGGAAGTCATACATCTACATATTACTACGTTCATGTCTATAGCGAGTCTAGATCAGCTCCCCAAATGGGGGAAGTTATAACCCTCCCCTACATGGGATCTCATCGTCCGAGAAGTATCTAAACTATGAGTCAGAACAGTTAATGCATCATTGACTCGTGATCTTTTACTCCATGGGCAGTAAAATCCCATGTGGGAAAGTCATCAAGTGAGAAGAGGATCCAGACTCGCTTATGCATCATCTTAATTATTTTTGTTTGGTCTCCTTTTGCGTGGTGAATTGCAGATGGTTTCAACAGATTCAAGATTAGCAATGGTAAGTTTAAGGAAGACCTAATTAATGATGTGAGTGGAATGCTATCCTTGTACGAAGCTACACATTTGAGGGTACATGGAGAAGATATTCTCGATGAAGCCTTGGAGTTCACAAGCACTAGACTTAAATCCATAGTCATTGATGATCTAAAACCTCCTTTTGCAACACAAGTGACGAATGCCTTGGAACAACCTTTTCACAAAGGCCTGCCAAGACTAGAAGCTCGGAGATACATCTCTGTTTACCAAGAAGACGAAAAAAAGAATGAATCTCTTCTTAAGCTTGCAAAACTAAATTTCAATCTACTGCAGTCCATCCACGCACAGGAGCTTAGTCAACTGTCAGAGTACGTAAGATTTTAACTCTATGTACCTTATTATAATTTTCTTATACTTTGGATATGTGCAGCTTTTGTTGGGGGTACGATTTCTTGTATTTTATTGCTTGCATTAATTAGTAGCTGATCCCGAAGGAATATGAAGAGGCCATATGGGTATTTTAGTAAACTATTTGTGCAGGGTTTATATATATATATATATATATATGTAATGAAATTGTTTTCTATTTAATCGATCTGAGGGAGGTGTGTGAATGAGCAGTTGTAACTCTATTCTCTATTGATAGTGAAGTATATCTCATTTAACCGTAAAAATAGGAAATGTTACTGAACACATAAATCTTTGTGTACGATTGTGTGATTGTTATTTATAATTTTCATTCGTTTTGCTTCATCGTTTTAGGTTCATGTTTTACTACATTTTTGATATTCATATATGTTATTAGCAGATGGTGGAAAGAATTGGACTTTATATCAAAGCTACCTTGGGCTAGAGATCGACTTGTGGAGTGCTACTTTTGGACAGTGGGGGAGTATTTTGAGCCTTATTATGGTTTTGCTAGAAAGTTCTTCACTAAAATTTGTCTCCTGACTTCGATCATTGATGATACCTATGATGTGTATGGTACACTCGAAGAACTTCAGCTCTTCACAAATGAGATTGAGAGGTTTGATACATATACATATTATCTCACATGACTATGCCGTTAAGTTGTTACTGAAGTAATAAAATTTTAGTGAATATCTTCATTTACACAGAAATTTCTATCCTTTGCTAGCGCATGTGTAACTTTGCTGATTTAGGGAAATTTATGTTTTGATTGAGGGCTTAATTTTCAGGTGGGATCCTAACCCCAACGATCAACTCCCAGAATACATGAAGGTGCTCTACTCTTCACTTTTAGATGTTTACAATGAAATTGAAGAAGATTTGAGAAAGGATGGACAATCTTATAGTGTCAAATGTGCAAAAGAAGCGGTGGGTCATTTATAACTAAACTGGTCAATTCCATTTGTTTCTCTTTCGATCGAAGATGACATATTACTAACACATGAACATGAAGGGAGTTGAGTCCCTCACAGCTACTAATTAGCCTACATCCCCCTTTATACACCAGGGAATCCCTCCACCTACCAGTTCTAAGTCAATAGAAATTTCTACATGGTATTATAGTTGGTTTTCAACGTACCACAGCACGTACTGTCACACATGGGAGAGTGTTGGAAGTTTAGTTCCGCTAATTATCCTACAACCCTCCTTATAGACCTAGAATAAGTCCCTCCATAACGTTTGGAATGGAAACTTTCAAAACATAAGTTTATTTTTATATTATAGTCTGTTGGTTTCATTAGTAGATAATGGTTAAAAAATTAAATCATAATGATCAGTTGGGTTTGTTTGGTTTTATTCTAGATGAAAATACTAGTTAGAGCCTACTTCATGGAGGCCAAATGGTTTAACGATAGATATATTCCAACATTTGAAGAGTACATGGAAGTCGCATCAATCACAGGTGGATGTACCCATCTCACAGTCGTTGCCTGTGTTGGCATGGGAGATTTTATGACAAGGGAAGTCTTTGATTGGGTAATGGATGAACCTAAGCTTGTGAAGGCTTCAAACTTAATTGCCAGGCTCATGAATGATATAACCTCCCATAAGGTACATTTCATTCAAAATTATCTACCTAAAATTATATTTTCTAGACCAAACATGTAATTTATCTAACACAAGAAAATTCTTATTTTTTAAGTTCGAGCAAGAGAGAGGGCATGTCTATTCTTCTGTTGAGTGCTACATGGAGCAAAATGGCGTCTCTGAGAAAGAGGTAATTGATGTGCTTAATAAAAAAGTGGAGGATGCATGGAAAGATATAAATCAAGCTTGCATGAAACCGACTGCCTTCCCAATGCCACTTTTGTTACGGTGTGTCAACCTTGCTCGTATAACTGATGTCAGCTACAAGTATAAAGATGGTTACACTCTATCACATGAAGTGTTGAAGGAGTTCATCACCTCATTGTTTATTGATCCCATAAATGTTTGAGCTTGGAGTTGTGACTTCTATGCCACTTTGGGAGCCTTACTTTACTCGAACCATGAATTGTTTTTCCTAGTTATATATGTAGATTAGGGTTTTATAAGAGACATGCACTTGTAATGGATAATGTAATAAGTGCAAACTAGGTTATTTATTGTAATGGATTGTGATTTCTTTTTTTGTTTTGTTTTCTTATTTATTTTTTTATTTATACTAAAAGTAAATATAAATTATTGAAAACAAAGAGAAAAAGAGGATGGGGGAGAACTCACATGAGTCAGGCTCAAGAGAAAGGTTTATAGTACAAACATTGAAAACTTAATCAGCAGTACAACTTTGTCAACCAAGAAACATGGATGTCCCATTTGCCAAGGAACAAATTTATACTTGATTGCAAACCTTCAAGAGGGTAGGCCTTCCATTTTTCATCAACATCTAGATAAATATCACGAACAACCAATGGTTTAAGCTTGGCCTTGTTTTGGAATAGTCTCAGATTTCTCTCGTTTCAAAATTGATTAATAGTGGAGTAAAATGCCAACTTATCAATCGAAAGGATGGGTTCCCCTCCAAACTTCTTTTTCACCCACAAAAAACGGCATCCTTTGTTCAAACTCCTATTCATAGAATGGCATCTTACAATTGAAAAAGATCTCTTGAAACCGTGGTGGTAGTATCACATCCCCATTCCTTAAGATTGTATTCACAAAAGCCATACAGTCTGAGTCAATACCATATCGAATGTGCTCACTATACGTGTTGAAGAGGATACCAAAAGGGTGTCAAGGATCCAACCATAAACAAATCTTAATTCCATTTCCTATAGCGAACTGAACACATTGTTCTACCATATCTTTATACTTCAAAAACTTTCTACCACACCCAAAAGTAATTCTTCATTACCACAATGGTCCACAATGGTCCACAATGGTCCACAAAGAGTTATTCTTTAGGTACTGGTCACCATTTCACCTAGAAGCTTTCCTTGGACCAATCCACTAAATAAGCTTTAGAATCCCAACTAATTTTATATCACTAATTTTCCTTATGCCCAATCCATCCTTTCTCCTAGGTTTACGAACTACTTCTCAAGATATGAAGTGAATCTATAGGTTTATGTTGAGTTCAGACCAAAGGAATTTATCAAACATAGATTTAATTTCTTCTTGACCTCTACAGGGATGTCGAATATGCTTGTCCAAAATATCTGACCACCTTTATAGGCCGAAAAGATAAGCAACGAGCCTCAAGTTCTTTCCAAATCATCTCAAACAACGAGGAACAATCTTCAATTCTTAGCTTGCCACAGATTAGGGAGAAGAGCAAAATATTGAATGAGAAGGAGACTTTTCTTAAACGACGTCAAATTTAGCAGCTTCAATATACATGGGTGGGAAAGAGTTATTTTCTTGACAAGTGACATCATAGTGATATTCTTGAATCGTGTGCCAAAAATGTGCTTACCCTTATCTTTGGGTGCCATATACCCACAATACATAAAATCTAGGTTTTATAGGCTGAAGAGGCAGACAAAAAAAATAATGAAAAAGATAGATGGGAAAGAACCAAGGGTTGGTATTTAAAAATACCCCACTCAAGAAAAATCCCCACAGATTTGACTTTTTAAAAGCTCCAAACATGGAGAAAATTATATATGGTAAATAAATACGATGGGTCTACTTGATGAATCCCCCTTTCACTATCAAAATAGTTTATCGGGCTTCCATTTATTAAGATACAAAACATGGAGAACTCCATAAAAGCTTGAACCCATTGGATAAATATCCTAAGGAATCCCATATAGTTCAGAGGGGTTGAAATCGTCTACAATTTCGATCTCGTACAATTTCGTGAAATACCACCTTTGGAGGGTGACACGTGTATTGATACCAATACAATGGTTCAGATCTGATACAACTAATAAAACCTTAAATCAGTGAAGAGGCATTTAAATCAGATCTGGACCATTGCATTGGTATCAATACACGTGTCACCCCCTGAAGGTGATATTTCACGGAATTGTATGAGATCGAAATTGCAGACAATTTTTTTCCTAGAGAATGCCACTATTATAAGAACACTTCCTCTATTTCATCAAATTATACTCAGATCCCCTACCATCAATTACTGTTAAGAAATATACCTTATATGCTAATGTTAGGTAATATATATATATATATATATATAAAATTTTAAGTACCAAAATACCTTGTAGAAGAAGAACTACCTAATATACCCCCTAATAACTCTCCAAATCCTTCACAGTTTTAAAGCGTCGACAATCTACCTCAGTGAAGAGCAGTGGCAGCCGCAGCAGTGACAAGCGGCAAACTCCGATGTGCATTATATGAGTACCAACCTCTATGTAGAAGAAAACTTTATGCGCTAAAATTGGTGGCTTCTCAAAAGCATTTCTAATTAAATCAATTGTTTATAGAAATTATTAACAAATTTTTTATTATAAAATGATTATCAGAAACAAATGTTCTCTATATAACACCTTTGCGGGGTGTATTGGTTTTCATTATCCATTATCCTTTGAAGCATAAGTTAGATTTTCTTATCCCTCACCACAAATGGCTCTACAACCATTGAAGCTCCCATGGTCGGAAGAACTGCAAGCATTACAGATTCTTCAAATTTTTCTTTTCCTCTTCATTCCTTCTTTAATTATTTTAAAACTTACTAGATCAGCCAAGACATCCAATTTGCCACCATCTCCACCAAAGCTTCCATTTATTGGAAACTTTCACCAGCTAGGGCGACTCCCTCATCGCTCTCTTAGAGTTCTTTCTCACAAGTATGGACCTCTTATGCTGCTGCAGTTGGGTTCTTCTCCAACTCTTGTAGTTTCCTCTGCTGAGATTCTTCAAGAGATTATAAAGTCTCAAGATGTTATGTTTTCAAGTAGGCCAAGAATGGCTTCTGGTGAGAAGCTCTTATATGGCTGGAGCAACATTGGGTTTGCACCCTATGGTGAGTTTTGGAGACAGGTGAGGAAGTTTTGTGTACTTGAGCTCTTGAGTGTTAAGAGGGTACAGTCATTCAAGTTTGATAGGAAAGAGGAAGTTGGTTTCATGATTGAGAAGATAAATCATTCATGTCAAATGGGAAACTCAGTTAATATGACTGATTTGCTACTCATTACATCCAATAACTTAATCTCACGAGTTGTTTTGGGTGGGAAATACAAAGGAGAAGCCAATAATGAGAGCAAAGTATGGCAACTGACAAGGGATTTGCTAGAAACCTTTGGTGCATTTTGTATGCGTGAGTTCTTCCCATTGTTTGGATGGATTGATAGATTCACTGGCTTGGACGGAAAAATAAACAAGACTTTCGAAGGATTAGATGCCTTCCTTGATCAAGTGATCCAAGAACATCTTACAAGCAAAAAGGATGATAAGCAATCAAATCAAGAAGACTTTGTAGATCTTTTGCTCGAAGCTCGTACGAACTCGACATTCAACATTCCCCTCACTCACAACAACATCAAAGCAATCCTTCTGGTAAATCTATCTATCTATCCATATCCTAGTCTGAAATTACTTTTATCTATCCATGTACAGATCTATGCATGCACCTTTGTGAGGAGAGCAGATCAGGTTCTCGTACGAGAATGATTCTCATAAGATCTTGGTTCACACTCATGGAATCCACACGAAGAAAAACCCTATTGTGGATACCACATGTGAGATCAGGATCCTAAAAACCTGATCCACACTCCTTTGTGGGGCATGCTTGTTTTTGCATATGTACCCATCTTATGAATTAGATATGAGAGCACTTTTAACAGTGACCAAAATACAACTAAACAGAAACCCGACTACGAGCAAGAGCCTCACCTTCGGCACTGCCATCAGCAAGGACCCAAGCAACTCACTGACAAGATCTATAATGAGATCCGGCTTCTGTTTAATTGTTTTTCCTTTTTCTTTTTGTTTCTTAATAAAATTTATCTTCAAAAAAAAAAAAAAATAAAGAGTGGCGAAAATTGGCTGAGAGCCCAAAATTCAAAAATGAGTTTTATGGGCCTAGCCCAACCTAGAAGATATAAAGTCAATAAGTATAAAATATACATCTAGCCCTTCCCCATCTTATAGAATTTCTCAATGTTTCTTCTCCCTTGGATAGGACATGTTTATCGCTGGAATTGATACAACAGCCATAGCTATTGAATGGGCAATGGCAGAGCTTATTAGGAACCCCAAGGTGATGAAGAAAGCTCAAGAAGAGGTAAGAAGAGTGGTGAGGGAAAAATCCAGTGTCGAAGAAGATGATCTTTATCAAATGGACTATTTAAAGTCCATCATCAAGGAATCACTAAGATTATATCATCCTCTGCCCTTAATTCCACGAGAAACTGCTGGAGATACTAATGTCAACGGTTATCATATCCCTTCTAAGACAAGAGTTTTTGTTAATGCATGGGCAATACAGAGGGACCCCAAATTATGGGATAATCCAGAAGAGTTTATTCCAGAGAGATTTATGGACAGCCCAATTGATTTTAAATGCCAGGACTTTAAATACATTCCTTTTGGCATAGGGCGAAGGAGTTGCCCAGGAGTGTCTTTTGGCTTGGTATCCTCTGAGTTAATTCTTGCAAACCTCTTATACTGTTTTGACTGGGAATTACCAGGGAATACTAAAAGAGAAGACTTGGACATGACTGAAGGTTTGGGGATTGTATTATATAAAAAGCATCCTCTTTATCTTCTTCCAAAATTTTATCTTTAATGAAGCATATAAAACCAGTGGTTATGAGTTTTTCTCGAAGGTTGCAGATAAAGCTACTGATATAGAAAATATAAAATATTTTATATGAAATGATATGATGATCTGTTTTCTCTTTGGCTTAATTTTTCTCGTTTTGTTTGATTAGGGAATGTATAAGATTGGCCTGAGAATAAAGAGATGTACAATAGGGGTCTTTGTATGTTTGGCATGGAAATAATATTTTTATTGATCGTTGATTTTCTATGGTTCTGTTATTCTAAATTAGTTACACTTTTAGAAGTAAACTGAAACTGTGATGAGTACAAACCCGGCTTAGGGTTTTTGAACATCAACAATCCACATGATCCTTAAGTTCTACATGATAATGAACTGGAGTAACATCCACACACAACATAAATACAAGCAAGAGTTAACTACACTAATATAATATTAAAATAAAATTCAACTACCTATTTCAACATTTAAACTTAAAGTAATGTTGAATTAAATTACGTCTTCAAAGTCTAAAACAACATTTACATCATCTAAAAATAAAAATCACTGTCTTTTTCAAATCCATATGCAATATCCTCCTAATGATCAACAATAGGTTCAACGACCGTCCCTCTCTTTGAGAACGAGCAGGTCGGAGAGAAAAGACACCGTCAAGGAGAACGAGCAGGTCGGAGAGAACGAGCGAGCAGGTCGGAAGAAAGATCTGGAAAGAAAGCAGGTCGGAGAGAAAAGACACCGTCCCTCTCTTTGAGAACGAGCAGGTCGGAGAGAAAAGACACCGTCAAGGAGAACGAGCAGGTCGGAGAGAACGAGCGAGCAGGTCGGAAGAAAGATCTGGATCTCAGCAGATCTGAGAACGACGAGATCTGAGCAGATCTGAGAACGAGCAGATCTGAGTGGAGCGAGCAGGTCTGAGAACAGCAGGTCGGAAGCCAGCCCTCTCCTGTCCGCACCTCTTCCTTCACTGTTGCTGCTCACCGAAGAACCAGGCGACTGTACTTCATCTATCAGATCCGAACTTCAGACAGCAGCAGATCTGGTTCTCACGGAGCAGATCCGACAGATCAAAACGAGAGCAGAGCAGGTCTGGTTCTCACGGCGTCCGACGAACAGGTCCGGCGTCCGACGAGCAGGTCCGGCGTCCGACGAACAGAAAAATTTTGGGATCTTTGGTGCGTTTTGAGAGATGAACGACGAAGGAGAGTGTAGTTCTGAGGCGGAGGGAATTCTGGGATCCCATGGGGATCGGCCACCGGATAGAGGTAAACAAAAAAAAATCACTGATTTTTGGTCGGTTGAACATAGGCTTCATTCCCTCCAGGATCCTGGGGAGGCCCCTAGCGTACAGCATGAGACTGAAACAGATTCTGCCAGAAACATAGCGAAGGGGACTGAGAAGCAGTTTCAGGTGGAGGCTACCATTGACGCTTTACCTGTATTAAGGGATGGCGGGATTGTCCAGAGGGAGAAATCCTATGCTACGGTGACGAAGAGAACCCTTCCGAACATCGAGAACCTTCCAGATCCGATTCATGCAGGGCCCCTCACTAAGGTAGTTATCCCTCAGGAAGCATATGAGGAGAAGCTGCAAAGTTTCGACTTTGCGCTGATTGGGAGAGTCAATTTCCGTTATATTTCAATGAATGATGTGCGAAGTGCTGCCAAGGAGGCCTGGAATCTAAAAGGTAGTGTAACTCTTGCTCCCTTAGGGAAAGGCTTCATTCTTCTCCGATTTGAAATTGAAGGGGACATGTCATCGATGTGGAAACGAGGTCCAGTTAAGGTGAAGGGACAAGTCATTCGATTTCAGCGTTGGCGCCCAGAATTTAGTATTCATGATGACCATACCCAAACTAAATTAGTTTGGATTCGCTATCCTGAATTGCCTATGGAATATTGGCATGAGCGAATTTTATTATCAATGGCAAAGGCCTCTGGCCGCCCTGTGGAGATAGACCGTCGGACGAGGAACGCTACTATGGGTAGCTATGCACGTATCCTTGTAGAGGTGGAAATTGGGGGTTCTCGTGTGGAGGAGATCCAGGTGGAGAGAAAGCAACCGAGAACGAACACTTTATTCTGGTTTAAACAGAGAATCTTGTATGAAGACGAGATTGACAGATGTTTTTTTTGTAAAAAACTGGGTCACTCTATCAACCAATGCAGGGAGAAGAAAGATAAGGAGAGGTCCGATGAAGGCTTAAGGGGAGATGCTGCTGTGAATTTGGACCAAGGAGGTGGTGGCCGAACCGAGGATGGGCAGATCTCAACGGCGACAAATCCTGATGTTTCTTGTGACATGGAAAGGGTTAATTTGGAAGGATATATTCAGCCTCTTTTGATTAAGGAAAATACCATAAATAATGGAGATCTTCCAATGGGAGATTCCACTACAAATTTGGACGGTAGTATGGATAGGAATCAAGGTGATTTGGAGATATTCCTCCCAATATCTCACGCTCCTACTACAAATGCCCATGATCTGTTTATGGTGGATAATCCACTTGGTGAAGGTGGATATGGATATGGATCAGACCCAGCTGAATCTGATTTCTCTCCCTCTGAGAAGGAAACGCAGGCTTCTGAGGAAGAAAATATGAATAAGGCTGCTGGTCCGATCATGGTAGGTGTGCCAGAAAATACGGGGAGTGAGAAGGTACAGCGTAAATTACGTCCTCGCAAGAATAGAGTGTCGTATACCGCCGCTCGTGGAGGAAGAACCCAAGTCAGAGGTGGCAAGAGTGGGAGAACTCAAAATTGGGGCGAGGAGGTTCATGTGGTCTCTAGCATGGCGTCATCTCAGTACTTAGGAGGCAAGATGATTATTCAACACCAAGAGATTGCGGAATTGGATAATGCCATATGCCGGGCAGAGGAAGAAAGTAGAAAAGGGAAGACAATCGCAGTGACGGGGCAGGCGTCAAGGTCTGACCGTGAGACTGTGCTCCATGGGTGATTTTATGAAGATCCTATTTTGGAATATCAGAGGGATTAAGAAGGCGGCAGGCAGGAATGCCTTACGACATTTTATTGAGGATAGAGCTCCGGACATTATATGTATAGCAGAGCCGATGATTGAGGTAAGTGCTTTTCCAAATTTATTTTTTAATAAATTGGGATTCAATAGTTCTTTCATCTACAATTGTAGAGGAGGGAAGCCCTCTAATTTGTGGATTTTATGGAAGAGAAATTTGAACACCCCAGCTGTTGTCTCTGAGTCTGAGCAGCACATTTCGATTATTATTAAGTGGGAATCGAAATGGTTGCAGATTTCTTTCATTCATGCTAGCAGCTTTAGAGTAGGAAGAAGGGATCTGTGGTTGAAGCTAGTGGCTGATCTCCCCCAGCCTCTTCTCCCTTGGGCTATACTTGGGGATTTTAATGCGACTTTGTTCTCCCATGAAAAAAGGGGGCCAGGGAATTTTAGTCTGGGTTCAGCTGCTGAGTTTGGTGCTCTGGTGGATGCTTGTGGGATGGCCCAAGTGCCATCATCGGGGAGGAAATTCACCTGGTCTAACAATAGACGTCGTGGTAATGTTTCGGCGGTTCTGGATAGATGTTTTTGTAATGAAGAATGGATTGACTTTTTCCAGGATTGTGGCCAACGAGTCCTCCCTAGAATTGCTTCGGATCATTCTCCATTATTGTTCACCTCAATATTATCTCAACGGCCCATTAATTGCCCCTTTAGGTTCCATAAGTTCTGGATGGAACATGGAGATTTTGAGCAGGTAGTCGCCACATCATGGGAAGAGTGGGTCTCAGGGAATCCGATATTTGTTCTCATGCTGAAACTCAAAAGGCTGAAGGGTGTGCTCCGTAAGTGGGGGAGAGAGGCTTTCCCGAATTTCAATAAAGCCCTTGAGGAAGCCAAGGATAAGCTAGCGCAGGTGCAACAGACTATTGAAATAAATGGCATGGATGATCATTTGTTTGGGTTAGAAGCGGATGCGAAGACCTCTCTAATAAAAGCAATGGAAAACCATGAAAAACTTTGGGCCGAAAAAGCCAAAGTTAGATGGATGAAGCAAGGGGATCGCAATTCTAGGTTTTTTCATTTTTCTGTTAAAATGAGAAGACTCAGAAACTCTATAAGAAGCCTCAAAACTCCTGATGGGACTTTGGTGGAAGGTAACGACCAGATAGGGAATTATACAGTTCAGTCATATGAGCAATTTTACAAAGCTGTGCCTTTAGTGGAGCATGTGGAGCTTCTTGAATCTATACCTATGGTTCTTCATCAAGGTGATCACTATGTGCTTGATGTCTTACCAGGGAATGAAGAAATCAAAAGAGCTGTTTGGGACCTGGACCCAGATAGCTCTCCTGGTCCGGATGGATTCTCTGGAGCTTTCTTTAGAAGATGCTGGAATATTGTCGAGTTAGAGGTGTGTAATGCAGTTAAGTATTTCTTTAGTTCTAGTCAATTGCCCAATGGTGTGAACAACAATTTTTTGGTTCTTATTCCTAAGGAGGAGGGAGCATCTTCTATCGATAAAGTCCGGCCACTGTGTATGGGGAATTTTTATTGTAAAATTCTTTCCAAAATTATGGCAATGAGGCTTGCTAATTTGCTCCCTAGGCTGATATCTGAAGAGCAGGGGGCATTTCAAAAAGGAAAGTTAATCCATGACAACATTAGTGTGGCCTCAGAACTGGCCAATATGATGTTTGCTTCTATGAGAGGGGGAGGTCTGGGATTAAAAATTGACATCAAGAAAGCATATGATACTCTTTCGTGGTCCTTTATGTTTCAGGTGCTGCGGCGCTTTGGATTCACAGAGAAGTGGATAACATGGCTGAACCAAATTTTGATATCCTCTAAGATATCGATTTTGATTAATGGAGGTCCACAGGGTTATTTTGGTGTGGAGAGAGGGCTGAGGCAAGGGGACCCAATATCTCCCATGCTTTTTATTATTGCGGAGGAAGTGCTATCGCGAGGTTTAAAGCATTTGATTGAGATTAATCAACTGAAGCCAATTCATGGGCCTCGCGGTGTCAAAACTCCTGCCCATATTCTATTTGCAGATGACATATTCATCTTCTCCAATGCTTCTATGAGGTATGTGAGGACTCTTAAACAATTTCTTCTAAAGTACCAAGAGTTTTCTGGGCAGGGCATCAGCTTAGAAAAAAGTAAACTTTTTTTGGGAAAAATATCACCTTCCAGGAAGCATCGAATATCTGAAACTTTAGGCATTCCCATGTGTTCCTTCCCTACAAGGTATCTAGGTGTGGAAATCTTCAAGGGAAGAATTAAAAAAGAAACTTTGTTGCCGATTATGGATAAGGTTAAGGGGAGACTGGCGGGTTGGAAAGGAAAATTGTTGTCAATGGCAGGAAGGGTGGAATTGGTTAAATCGGTGCTTTCGGGGATGCCGACTCATAGCTTCTCTGTTTATTGGTGGCCTGCATCTCTTGTGGCGATGATGGAGAAATGGATGCGAAATTTTATTTGGACAGGTGATGTAGATACGGTTAAGGCTGTCACAGTGAAGTGGGACTCTATGTGTAAGCCCAAGGATGAGGGAGGGCTGGGTCTTAGGAGACTGCGAGATTCCAATAAAGCAATGCTGTGCAAATTGATTTGGAGGATCAAAACGGGGAAGACAGCAGCGTTAACCTTTCTCAGAGCTCGATTCCTAAAGAAGGATGGAAGATCTTTCAAAAATTGCAACACCTCCACTATTTTTGCAGGTCTCAGGAAAATGTGGTCCTTTGTGGATGACAAGGAGCGCTGGATCATAGGGAACGGTCAGCTTGCAAATTTCTGGAAGGATAAATGGTGGGGTCCAAAATCCATTATGGAACTTCTTTCGCTGGATGGTGACCATACTCTCTCTACGTCAGCAAAGGTGGGGGAGTTTGTCATAAATGGAGAATGGCGTTTACCTGAGGTAGTATCTCCTATGCTTAATGAAATTTTTGGACAGATTAAAAGGATTGACATTCCGAGTTTGCAGATGGAGGATTTCAGGGTGTGGTCGCTAGTTCCTTCAGGGTATTTCTCCTCAAGGTCGGCTTGGGAGGCTGTTAGAGTGAAATCCTTGAAAGTGAACTGGTCTTCTTTGATTTGGCAGAAGAATCTTCCCCCAAGACACTCCATTTTTGGATGGAGAGTGGTGCATGGTAGAATCCCAACGGACGACCTGGTTTGCCGAAAAGGTGTTTATCTCCCATCCAGATGCAATCTGTGTGGAAAGGCTGAAGAAAGTATGGTTCATATTTTTTTACACTGTTCATTCTCCATATCAATATGGAAGAGTTTTTTAGATTTTTTTGGAGTGGCGTGGGTAAATCATCCAAGCATTCAATCATTGTTCCAGTGGTGGAAGAGGAAATCTCAAGTGATTCAGCTAAAGAAGCCATGGAAGTTGGGCTTGATCATCACTATCAACCATATTTGGTGGGAAAGAAATAAAAGAAGGCAGGAAAATAAAGAAAGGGCAGGGCGGTATGTCTTTCAAAGTATTAGGCAAGAGGTTCAGCTTTGCTGTGACGGATCAAGTGAAGAAGTTCGTTCGATTTCAGACTTGATGACCTGCAGGAAGATAGGTCTAAGTATTAGAAATCCACCTTCCCCTTCACCTCTTGAGGTTCACTGGTGTAAGCCTTCCAGGGCGTGGATGAAGATCAATGTGGATGGAAGTTCGCTTGGTAACCCAGGTAATGCAGGTGCGGGTGGTGTCTTACGGGATGATAAAGGCAACGTAATCGACTCTTTTAGCATTTTTCTGGGAGTCAAACAAATATATGAAGCTGAATTTGAGGCAGTCTTGGAGGGTATTCTGCTAGCTAGACACTATCATGCTAGGGGTGTTTGGATTGAGTCAGACTCAGCGTCCGTGGTCTCAGCAGTTCATAGAAGGGAGATTCCATGGTTTGCCCTGCAGAAATGGAGATCTGTTATTTCCTTTTTGGAGTTGGTGCAATGGAAGATCACTCACTGTTTTCGTGAAGCTAATGTAGTCGCTGATTTTCTGGCTAGGAAAGCATCTAAATCTTGTACTTCAGAATTCTCAGTGGAGTTCCCGAGACATATAGTTGATGAGTTAGCTTCTGATGCGTTGGACAGGCACCGTTTTCGATTTGGCTAAGCCCTTTGCTTGTTCCCTCTGCTGATGGCCAAGCCGAAGGTGGAGGTTGCAAGTGGGTTTAGTGGGATCGGCCTGCCCTGTTGTATTTCTCTTTGTTTTCATTTATTCTATTTTAATAAAATGACCTTTTAGCAAAAAAAAAAAACAATAGGTTCAACATTTATGTCCTCTCCACAATAGTCCTCACCAACGTCATCTATAAGTTTTGAGGGCAAGTATCTAGAAAGAAACTTAGTAAGTAGAACCACCACATTAAACATGCTTGAAATCATGATCATACAACTAATACCAAGAAAGACTTACATAGTATGATATAAAAAATTTCAAGAAAAAAAAAAAACCATATCATACATACTTAGATTGTTACATTTATATCGCCATATAAGTATACATGATAAGTCAAAATAAACTAAACAACGAATTAGAGGGTTCATGTGAAGGGTAGTTCTATCGAGGGTTGAGAGGATGGAGGACGAAATGATGGAGGGTGCTTCCACTGCCATGTTGTTGGGCGATGGGCAGGATCCCGATGGGAGAGGGAGAGGACGATTAAGACAAGGTCTCATCATTGATTTTCTGAGACCCTACCCCAGGGACGATAAGAGGTCTGTCATGGAGGACGTTGTTATTGGGACGAGTATAGAAGGGAGGGCGAGGTATAGCCGAAAGCTGGTATTGGAGGTGAACCGGTAGGTAGGAAATCCTTCGCGACTGTGGTGGGTAGAGTAATTCCGGATGTGGATTCGTTGCCACTACCAATCCACGCTGGCTCATGCACCAAGATCGTGATTCCCCAGGACAGATATGAAGAACGTCTCTCCCAGTTTTGTTTCGCTCTGATCAGAAGAGCCAACTTCAGATTGATATCAATGAATGATATCAGACAGGAGGCTGTGAACTGGAACCTGAAAGTCAAAATCAGAATGGCACCAATGGGAAGGGGTTACATTCTGTTTCAATTTGAACTGGAAGGAGATATGTCTGCAATGTGGCGGAGGAGTGCCCCTAAATTTGGGGGACAGTTTATCAGGTTCCAGAGATGGACACCTGATTTTGACATCCACGCGAAGCATGTTATGATGAAGTTTGTATGGATTTGCTTCCCTTATGTACCTTTGGAGTATTGGCATGAGCGAATCCTTCTTTCCGTGGCGAAGACGGTTGGTAGGCCTGTTGCTATGGACATAAGAACTCAGAGTGCTGCGATGGGGAATTTTTCCCGAGTACAAGTGGAGGTGGAGATCAATGGGAAGAGGTTAGATGAAATATAGGTGGAGCGATTGAAACCAGGATCTCAAGAAGTTTTCTGGTTTAAACAGGCCATTGTCTATGAAGATGAAATGTCAATATGTGGCTTCTGCAGGAAGGTTGGGCACTATGTTCATAACTATAGGGAGAAGAAAGCAATGGAGGCTGCTAGGGAAGATGAAAAATTGAGAGGAGGCATTCCAGAGGTGGTGGTTCAGGATGCTCTAGGCAGTGTTGGAAGGCCAGAGGTAGTTTCCGGCGTGGAGGAGAGAGGGCAGGCGGCTGAGAGAAGAGACTCCTCAATTGGAAGGAGTCCATTCAACGCAGGGACCGAATCTCCTTCCAATTTGAGAAGCAGTCCTTTGGATGGCAATCTGGTGGGGTCAAATGAGGGGAGGACACATGGAAATTAGGAAATTGTCCTCCCCTTGATTCAAAGACCGATCATGGAAGGAATATCGGCTGGAATTATTGCACTAGAGGGGCAAATCGAATCTTGTATGGGGTCGGTTAACGGATCAGAATACGGGTCAGACCCATCATCTAATGACGAGGAGAATGGAGCGATGGGAGCTGTTCAAAGCCCATTGGGAAATCTCAGTTTTGGATGGCTTATCAATGCGGATGGGGTGCACGAAAGGCTTGAAATCCCAATGCTAACACACAATTTCAGAGAAGGGAACTCGATGGCAGACTTCCTGGCTAGAAAGCTGCGAAATCAAGATGCTCTTCTTTCAATGAAGCTTTCCTGTTCCACGTCTCAGATATGATGGCTAGAGATGAATCTTCTAGGCCTTATTATAGATTTAAGTAGTGGGTGGTCCTTGGTCCTACTGATGACAATGCGGAAGGTAAGACCCTATGACCTGCTTTTTTTATTGTTTCTTGTTTTTGTGTTTTTTTTTCCTCTTTTAATAATATTATCCTTTAGCAAAAAAAAAAAAAAGACAATATCATTCATGAATAGTCAATGCATCACAGTACCACATTGACTCCACTCAACATACAAAAACTCGTAGAAGTTATCTAGTGTCCAATCTCCCAAAGACCAAATCATACCGCTCGAAGGTAAAATAACAATTGGTAGATCTTGATTAGAGTAGGTTGCGTTATCTAGTACTCCACAATTCCACTAAAAAAAAGTCCAATGAACCAATCCTCACCTCAACATTATAATGCCAATGTTGATAAGACGAGACAATAACAATAAAGCCATCCCAATAACAATAAAGCCATCCCAATAACAAAAATACATATAAATACTAATAAGTTTGGAATTCAAGTGTGATCAATACCCTCATTCCACTCCAATCAGTCTGTATCTGAACATAAAATCAGCTTCAATTTTTGTTTAAAAAATCATCAAAACAACAACTATAAATAGCAAAGCAATGATCAAAAAAGTTTCACATCCCTCCTCAATCAAAACCGGTAATATAAAGTATCATTACCACAACAAACAACGCATCTCATATATGAAAACAGTAAATTTATGTAAACAAAATATATATATATATATATATGTACAAAAAAAAATCATGTGGTATAAGAATCATGCAATGCACATAGTCTACTACTCCATGCAATCATAACCACAATTTAACACATAGTATTAGTAATTAACATTATGTAATCAATGCTCGAATTGAAAAATTCTGCTATGTACGCATAATACAAATAATGGAACAAAATTCAATTCGTTCTTCATTCTCTTATGTACATAACATTAGGTTTACAAAATCAGATTCTTTTTTTATGACAAAACACCATGAAATCCAAGGTTTAGAATAGATCTAGTGTTCATAAAATTCTAATTTGTAGAATACTCATATAAACATAAACAAGTTAGGGTAGAGGTTCCACTCACTTTAGCCGCAATTGAATGTTAGAATAGGGGAACTAAATTCTAGATTTTTGGGACTTTGTTGGAGCAACCCAATCTCTCTTTCAATACTTCAATTCGATCACTAATGGAAGAGAAATCCCATACATGTAGCCTCCCTCAATCCCCCCCCCTTCTTCTTCTTCCTTCTCCTCTTTCTTCCCCACGGTTCCTTTTTTTTTTTCCCCTTTTGATTTTCCTTAAATAGAGGGTGAGAGACAAGAGAGCCGTGTTTTTTGCTTCTCTCTCGGGCAAAAATTGTCTGCTGCCATTGCACTGATGCAATGAGCATCCGGTGGCTGGGAACCCCTTTAGGGCGCGTGCCCAAATGCTCTCAGTCATCCGATGTTCACTGCACCTCACTGCTCGCTGTAGAGGATGTGGACTCCTTCTCCCTCCCCCATCCTACTTTATCTCCAACTTATCTCTAACTCTCTTCCTTTCTTTTAGTCACAATAGATCTCCAACTCTCTCTCTCTCTCTCTCTCTCTCTCTCTCTCTCTCTCTCTCTCTCTCTCTCTCTCTCTCTCTCTCTCTCTCTCTTCCTACTTTATGCTCAAGGTTGTCCAAATTTCAAAAGGAAGGTCCACAATTTTATTGGGGAAGCCTTCTTTTGTTAATTATTAATTAGCAGCAATTAGTTAGTTATGATTGTTAGTTAGTTAGGTCTCGTTTTGTTAGAGTTAATTTAGGAAACCTCCAATAATAAAGATCTTGTAAGATTTGTATTTTTTTTTTTTTGCTAAAGATTCGAAAATTTCATTAAAAGAAAAAATGGAATCAAAGTACAAGATCAAGGATTTTTTGATCCCCTACCTTCGGCATGGCCATCATCAGGGGAAGAAAAAATCAAATTACATAAATCGAAATCTAGGACGAGAGATTGCATCAAGGGCAATTTCCAAACATATGTGGGATGGGAGAGGCACTAGAGAGCATGGAGTTCCTGATTTAGCTGCTTCTCTGGCTATATAATCAGCCACTATGTTTGCGTCGCAAAAGCAGTGGGTCATTTTCCAGCTAATGGTGTTGAGGAAGCTAATACAAGAAATCCAATCTTACAAAATGTACCAAGGAATGGTGCGAGTCTGAACTGCCAAAACTACTACAGCAGAATCGGATTCGATCCACAAACCAAACCAGTTGCATTGATGTCTTTAGTGCACAAAATTCCTTCAGATAGGGCTATAAATTCCACAAAGTAATTTGATTGAATGCCTAGGAAGCTTTTGAAGGAAGTCATAGTACTGCCGCTATGGTCTCTGAGAATTCCTTCAGCTCCTACTCTTCCAGGATTGCCAAGAGAACATCCATCAACGTTTAGCTTGAACCAACCTTTAGGGGGAGTACACCAAATAACTTCCAATATTGAGGGCAGCCTATCTGGAATATATTTAATTCCAAGACGACGGCAGCAGAGGAGATCTGCAACAGATCTAATGACTCCCTAAAAGCCTAAATTTCCAGATTGCATGTCTTGAGTAATTCTTTCAAAAACCTAGGAGGGCAAAAGGGATTTTCCATCATGGCGCCTGGCATTCCTTTCTCTCCAGAGGTTGTCAGCAATTACTACAAATCCCATGGACCATAGATCTTTAACTGAGAGGATTTTTCCTTTTTAATCCACCATTGAGAGAGCTAAGGAATATCATTTGGGCAAGGCCAACTTAAACCAAAGCAGTCCAAAAAGCACTTCCATTTGACAGAGAATGGATAGCTAGTAAAGATATGACAGAGCGTTTCAGCATTCATTCCACATAGGCTACATTTAGAGGCCAGGTAAATACCTTTCTAAGAGATAATGTCATCGGTTGGAATTTTGTTGTGTAGTAATTGCCAGCTGAAGACAGATTGACGAGGCTACAAATTCTTGTTCCAGACAAGGGAAGACCAGGGGACCTTTGGGTTCTGTCTTCTAATTTCATTCCAGGCAGAGAAGGAGGAGAAAAACCCTAAAGATGTACCACTCCAGAAGCATTTATCTTCCATATCAAATTGAGAGAGATTAATTGACTTGACAGCTGAGAAGACTTTCCTAAGAGCGTCAGAGTGAATCTCAGGAATTTCCCATTTATAATTTGAGATGATTTTAGAGATTGATGACACTGAGTTTTTTAGAGGAGATAGATCAGCGCCACAGGCCTCAATAACAGAAGAATCTCCAATCCAGTTTGCATTCCAAAGGTTTATTTTTTTCCCGTTACCTACAACCCACCTTTCCTTGCTAGAAATAATGGACCACACTTTTCGAATGGCTGGCCATATAGACGAGGGTCTTATAGCTTTCTTAGGGAGACCATTTTCAAAAAGCAAGCTCTAAGAAAACTGGGCAAAACAGAGTTTCCATGTTTCAGGTTCCTTGCTTGCTTGCAAAGCAAAGATTTATTCACATCTCTCATCCTGCGAGTGCCAATACCACCTTTGTCCAATGGTTTGCAAACTTGGTCCCATTTGTCCGTCACTGCTTTAGAAGAATCAGTATCCCCAGTCCAAATGAAATTTTTCATCCATTTTTCTAGTTGTACTATCATGGAAGAAGGCCACCAGTAAATAGAAAAATTGTGCACTGGCATACTGGATATGACAGATCGAACAAGCTGCACCTGACCAGCAATTGAGAGAATTTTCCCTTTCCATCCCGAGAGCCTATCCTGGATTTTGTGCATGGTAGGCCACACATGCTGATTCTTGACTCTTCCCTTCAAGATTTCCACTCCAAGGTATTTTGTAGGAAATTTACAAGAAGAGATTCCCATAGTTTCAATAATGCTCTGCTTTAGGGAAGAGTGCATAGGCCCCATGAAGAGTTTACATTTTTCCAGGTTGACAGTCTGACCTGAGAATTCCTGGTATTTTCTGAGGAATTCATTTAAGTTCCTAACATATTTGATAGAGGCATTGATGAATATAAAAAAATCATCAGCAAATAATAAATGAGTAGGAGTGATCGCACCTCTAGGACCTTTCAGGGCCTTGATCTCTTTTTTAAGCAGAAGATGCTTCAAGCCTCTACAAAGGACCTCTTCAGCTAGAATAAATAGGATCGGGGATATAGAATCGCCTTGTCAAAGACCTCGTTGAACTCCAAAGTAACCAACAGGCCCCCCATTCAGAATAATGGAAATTTTAGAAGAAGAAAGGATCTGAGATATCCAGTTTAGCCAAGTATCAGAGAATCTGAATTTTCTAAGCACTTGAATTATAAAATTCCATGAGATAGTGTCAAATGCTTTCTGGATGTTGATTTTGGCCCCCAATCCACCAGCTCTAGTAGCAGAGAACATGATGTTTGCTAATTCTGATGCCAGAGCTATATTGTCGTGGATGAGTTTTCCTTTCTGGAACACTCCCTGCTCTTCAAAGATAAGCCTTGGAAGAAGATAGGATAATCTTGTTGCAAGGATTTTTGAGATTATCTTGCAGAAAAAATTACCCATACAGAGAGGCTTGTATTTGTCCAGCGACATTGCTCCATTCAGTTTGGGGATCAAGGCCAAGAAATTATTGTTCAAGCTTGGATGCATCGATCTAGGAACAAAAAAATCCCTCACTGCTTTCTCGAAGTCTCCTGATATAATCTCCCAATAGCAGCGAAAGAAAAACCCAGGAAAGCCGTCTAGACCAGGGGATCTGTCAGGGTCCAAGTGCCAAATAGCCCTTTTAATTTCATTTGGACCTAGAATGGCATCCAAGTTTAGCAGATCCATCTGATCAATAAGCTTAGGAATAGCATCAAGCAAATCCAAGTGCTCTGTTAAAGGAACACTTTTATGAAAATCTTCATAAAATTTGGTCATATAATTTGCAATTTCGTCTCTGCACGAAATAACTGACCCATTTGTTGTTTGCACTCTTCTAATGGCAGATTTGGCTCTTTTTAATTTAGTGTATAGGTGAAAGAATTTATAATTTCTATCACCTCTTTTAGCCATCTGATTCTTGATTTTTCAGCCCATAACTTCTCATGATTTTTCAAAGCCACCAAATAAGCTCATTTTGCATCAGCTTCTTGCCTAAAGCAATCATCATTCATACCATGCAGCTCTATTTGAGCTTGGATCTGGTCCAAAGCCTCTTTTGTTTGAATCAATTCATGCTCAAAATTCGGGAACGCTTCCCTTGACCAAGACCGGATGCTGGCCTTCAATCTCTTTAGTTTCTGAGTAAGAATGAAGGAGGGAGGACCTGATATTCTTTGAGTCCATGAGTCAGAGACCAGCTGCGAAAAGGAGGGATGCTCCGTCCAGAACTTATGGAAACGGACAGGGCAGTTGGGCGGCTTTGGACATGCCTCAGATATGATCAAAATTGGACTGTGATCTGAGAAGTCTCTGTGAAGTACTAGCTAAGCACAGTCCTAAAAGTGTGTTAGCCATTCCTCATTATAGAAACCTCTGTCAAGGACTGCTGCAATATTACCCCTCTTTCTATTGTTAGTCCAAGTATATTTAGGACCCTGCGATGGAAGCTTGATCAAGCTACATGAATGAATCATAGCTTCGAACTCAGCAGCTGAGCCAATGTTGAATGAACCTGGACCTCTCTTTTCATGGGAGACCAAAGTAGCGTTGAAATCTCCTACTACCATCTAGGGATCAGCCAAAGCCGACACTAACGCAAGATCAACCCAGAGCTCTCTTCTAATAGCTCTAAAGCAACTAGAATGAACAGCAGAGATAACAATTGAAGTGCCCATCCAATCAATTCTAACAGTTATTTGCTGATCAGAAGATGAAAAAATTGCAGGTTTAGGAATACCTCTTCTCCAAAGCAGCCAGAGATTTGGTGTCTTGTTTCTCCTAGAATTACTAATGATGTCAGCTTTAAATCCCAACTTACTAAAGAAGAGAGCAGGGAAGGATAAAGGATCAATCATTGGTTCCGTCAAGTATAAAATATCCGGACTTTTGTCTCTGATATTTTCCTCAGAGCCATACAAGCTGAGGCCTTCTTGAATCCTCTCACGTTCCAGAAGAGAACCATCATTAGAACTTGTTTAGGGAGGCAATTCTATCAGACCACCTGGTCTGCTCAACTGAAGCCATTTCTTTCTCTTTTCTTCTGGCATTCATCTCAACCGCAGCCAAAACGGAATTAGCCTTTGCAATTTCCTTGTGATTCACCTTCACTGCTCCCCCACGAATAGAGGTTGAAGGGATGGAAGATATACCATTCTCTTGCATGAGATTGTGATTGATAGATGGAAGATCAGAATCTCGCAGGGAGTTCAAAACATGACTTGATCACCCATGGGAGTGGGGCAAGTTCTGCCCAGATCCGTGAGATGATCCATTTGGAGATCCATGGAAAGATCGCCCATAGGAGTGGGGCGAGTTTTGCCCAGATCCGTGAGAGGATCCATGAGAACCATGAGTATCACGCCTAGCTAGAATAGGAAGCACGATCTCACTATTTCCTTGAGAAGGAAATATGTTTGAATTTTGAATTGCCGAATCTCCTAGTATGGTAGGAGATCGATCGATAGGCAGATTTAGATTTAATTCTCTTTCCTTATTTGCTACTGATGAGTCAGCAGAGATTTGCGTAGCATCGCCACTGTGGGAGAAAGTGTCATCCCTACCACCACATTGATCGACTCTCTCACCACCGTGAGAGGTGACCTCAAGGTTGGCGCTCTCATGAGCAAGACTGATTCCTCCATTCTAGACTGCTTCATTAGGCATCGCTTCTTCATCTGCATTCGCTTCCACTTGTTTTAAAATTCTGCAATCAGAGACAAGGTGTCCTAATTTTTTACAGAAACCACAGAGGCCCAATTTGTCTTCATAGATGACCTTTTGTTTAAACCAAAAGACCTGTTGTGTACCAGGCTGAAGTCTCTCGACATGAGTCTCCTCAATTCGACTGGACCCTATTTCCATCTCAACCTGAATCCGGGCAAATCCTCCCATTAAAACTGTCCGGGTATGTTTGTCGATAGCCATTGGCCGTCTGACCGCTTTGGCCATGGTGAGAGGAATTTTCTCATGCCAGTATTCTAACGGAAGATCCGGGAAGCAGATCCAAACCATCTTAATGGCAATCTGCTTTTCATGAATATTGAAATCCTGCCTCCACTTTTGGAACCTAACATATTGACCCCCAACCTTGATCGAACTTCGCCGCCAGATAAGTAACATATCGGATTCAATTTCAAATTGAAAGAGAACAAAACCTTTGCCCATTGCTGATAAGGCAACCCTTCCTTCAAGTTCCATGATTTAGACACCTCTTTTCGTAAGAAATCCAGGGAGAAGATGTCATGCCTTGTTCCCATAGAATTGGACCAGTGACTGGGTTCCCTCTGGGTAACCTAAAACCACCAAGATCATCTGATACAATAGCCATAGCACAGCAAGCCACACAAAATCAATGGAGTATAATAATACAAATATAGCGGAAGTTTTGTCATAACTGTTAACCTGTAATTCCCATATACTCTTGATACCCAAATTGTTATACATAAAATATTTACATGTAGGCCCATAGGTATGTTATTTACACAAGAAATAGCAATTTAAATATCGAGAACATAAAAAGGAAAATATACCAAAAAGAATCAAAAAGCACATCAAGTAGAATCTATCACTGTTGCCCAGCAACACAACTCTCACACAGGCAGCCTTCACCATGTTTGAATTCTTCAGGGACTCACCAATCCCCCACTAGGGTTTCGTCGGTAGGACCCGGCACAGGCTCTTCTACTAAATAACCTGTAAAATCATCTAAAAAGGTGTATACACGAAGGGTGATCTCACTAGCTCAGTAAATGGAAAGAAAGATGCACACAAGCAAATGCATTTCAAATGAATACTATATGCGTGCAATTCATTTTAATCCTAGTCCACCTAAGCAAATCATTCTAGGTCATAGGTAACGTGCTACTCACAACTACAGTGCGCGTATGCCCCGAGTCTGAGACGTGTTCTCCATCTCGTTATACGCCCATAGGATTATCAGAGAAGGCCCACTGTGAGCACTCGGGAAAAGTAAATCGTGGCCAAACCACAGCAGAAATATAAATCGTGGCTAGACCATAGTAAAAAAGTAAATCGCCGTCGAACCACAACAAAAATTAAAAGCAATATGATTGGCCCTCTGAATATATCACCAAGGTCTCCAACTATCCTAATGATCAGCCAGGCTTACTTTTAACTACCATGGCGGTCCACAACCGATGCTTCCCCCCAGTGATAACCCAACACGTAAACCCCTGTTGGGAAGGGTCGTAGCACGAGGGTTTATAAAATCCTAACCACATGCTCCTACATGAGATAGTACAACTACATAGTTCTTCCGTATCCTATTCCATGGTGAACCAATATATTTATTTCCAAGTCGACTGCGGCATCTATTCTAGAAAATCCCACACATGTTCAGCAAACCGGTATCATATATATCACGTGATAAATCCATTCTCAAGATGCAACATATAACAATCATATAGAATTTAAAGTATAATATGTTCAGTTCTAAATGCATCATTCATTCATCAACCATATGCATGAGAATGACAATCGGAATGTCAATATAGTTCATGAATGCAAAGGATGCCAAAAACATTCCACAAATTAAGAATCAAAGTCTTCTCCCCACTTACCTATTTTCGTAGAAGAATCGGCACTCGTGGTACGGGTAAGATCCAGAGTGAGAGGATGAATTTCTTGAATCCTAGCACAGACAAAGGGTTTAGAAATACGTATAAATTTGGACCATAAATGACGCAGGATGTGGTCATTATGCGAATAATAGCGTAAGGAAGGTTGTTGGCAAATTTGGATTCAATCGGAGCTCATTTGGGCTACTGGTAGGTTATACAAGTGGGTCAGGGAACCCACCAGTGATATCTGCAAGACTGGCAGGTCATACAGGCTGGTCAGGAACCCGGTCTTACCCACCTATAGAATCAGAGGCGTAGGAGAGACTAGTAGCTCACACCGGTGGGTCAGGCACCTGTCGGTCTCACCCACCGGTAGAACCCGAGGGCTCAGGTGTGATTGGTAGGTCTTCACCGGCGGGTCAGGCACCCACCAATCTTACCCATTGGTTTTCTCAGATTTTGTTGTTTTTCTTTCTTCTTCCATTCTAACACTTGGAACTCCATTGAGGTGATTCCCATTTCATCTCTCCCACTATCTAAGCTTTATTCAATGGATTTTGATGAGCACATTTATGTGTGAAATCTAGGGTAGTAAAACATACATTTTACATATTTAGAATGGAGCAATCTTGGGTTTTACTCTCTTTTTGTAGGTTTTATATTTTCAAGGCCTTAAAGACTATCGGACTCTATATCTCCAATTTTACACATAAAGAGGTCCTATTTCTTTTCATGGTTGCGAAGAGGACGAATTTCTAAGCAAGATGGACATGTTAAATTAAAGTACACATTCATTTGGTCACCCGTACAAATGATTATTCTTTTCAGACCAGAAAAAAAATAATGGATCAAAACTTAACCGAGATGCAGAATCAGCCCGTTTGCAGTTGTCCCAGAGGTATAAAGAATATTTCAAATGCCAACAAGGATCGTTGGACCACATACTTAAGTGATTGAAGATTCGTTTTTGGTAACAACAACTACCTAGCGTAGTTGGTGAGCTATGTTGTGCAAAATTCCCTTGCTCACCAAGAGGTCTCAAGTTCAAATCTCATGGTTGTTTTTTTTAGAGAATTTTGTTGAAGATTTCCTGCTTTTCACTCACTTGAAGCACTAAGGGCATGGAGGGGATTTCCACATCAAATTAGAAGCAAGGAAAATCATGGGAGGGGTTTCCTATGCAATAAGAGAAAAAAAAAATAGGAAAAATAAATCTTGTCCAAATCTTCTCTCTCCTACACATCATCATCAAAAGATTGTCCAAATCACACAAAGCAACAAGGAAAATCATCCCTCGGAGGGAGAAAAATAAGAGAAAAATAAATTTAAAAAAAAAGAAAGAAAATAAGCAAAAAAATTATAGAAAATTTCTCCAAGTTTATTTCTCTTTTCTCTCTCCTCCATCTTAGCACTTTTGGTCTCAAAAGATCTCACTATCAATTGTGGGTTTCTCTCTTTTAGGAAAGAGAAATTTGCCCTATTCTTTATAAATACAACTCATGTAAGAGGAGGAGGGACACTTCATTCTTCTTCTAGGTTTTTTTTATTTGCTCTCTCTTTCTCTCACTCTCTTTTTAGTTTTAGTTCTTCTTTATCTTTTCTTTAATCACTTTTGTAATAACTTTTTTATTTCAATTAATGCAAGCACTCTTTTATTTTTATTCAGCCTTTTATGTTTATGATTTATGCAATTGAGTTATAATTTTTTTAAGTTATATTTCTAGCCTTAGATCTAGGTGATAAGATCACGAGCCATAGAGCATTTTTTTTTTTCAAGTTCAATTTTTTTTCAAGATTTGTTTTCTCTAATACTAGAAATTTCAGATTTGGTTTATTCCAGATCTAGTTTTTAGTATTGGTAGTATCTCAAACCGATCAAGCTTTCAAATTCAAGCATTAATTCAGGTAGGTAGGCTTCCTCAGTAATCTTCTCTCCCCCCCTCTCATTCCCTCTTCTAACTACCCTTTCTTTCTTAATTTATGATTTTAATTTCAGTCGTTACATTATTCCTATCCCTTTCCCCCAAGGTTCATGGCTAGTGTATGTGTTGGTTCTGCCCTTCCTAGCCATAGAACCATCATTTTATTGTTTTTATTTTAATTGTCTCCCTTTCCCTAAAGCCAAGTAGAGTAACCCTTATAAAAGTGACTCTCTGATCAAGTAGGGAAGCTCATATTATGATGCATCCCTTGGGCTAAGTAGAGAAACCTACTTGTTAGTCTCTCTCTAGCTTTATCCCATTTCTTTTACTTTATTTTTATTTCAGAAATTTTTTTCTTTTATTTTTTTAATTGCGTGGGTTGTTTATTTTTCGTTATTTATTTATTTAATTTTAACTGCGTGGCTTGCGTCTTTAAATTCTTAGATGACGAATGGTTAGGACGTTATTTTAGATACATATGTTTAGGACGGTAATTAGAATTAGATCACAATCATTAATCGGTTCACTTTCGCATTATTAAAAGAAGCAAAAAAATAAAGTGGCTGCTCTCCCTGTGCTCGACCCGTAGCTACACTGATCCGTACGCTTGCGGTTACATTTTAAAATCTCAAACAAGTTTTTGGCACCGTTACCGGGGAGACAGTTCCATGTTATTTTTTACTTTCTTTTGGTAAATCGGAGTGTTTTTTTTTTTGCTTTGTTTTGTTTTTCCTTTTCTTTTATTGAATTCCTGAGAAGAACAACTTGCAATAATAGTTGTATCGGTGGAGGTCGCCATGCCTCACAGTATGATAAAGACAGGTTTCGCCCTGTAGCAGTACCTCAGGAATTGACCTGAGCAACCCCGGATCCCTGTCGGTAAACTCCCAAAAAGCCCAAAAAAAATATCAAAAAAATAAAAAGTTTTGCTATCCATTCTTTTGTGCTTGTCTTACTCTAGTTGTGGGTAGTTTTCGGTTGC